>NC_090736.1:28732490-28737490 GCF_036898095.1 Palaemon carinicauda
ACATTTTATAGGGAAAGCAAACATACGAACATACATATAGAGATTTAGAGAACAATTACACTCCCTTACCCGCTACCTAGGCTCGGGTCAGGTGGGCGGAGTCCCTAAGCTCATTAGAAACTTGCCAAACACGGTAGCCTTATCTATATAAATACATAAGCAAAACATACACATACATACATACATATATATATATAATATATATATATATATATATATATATATATATATATATATATATATATATATATATATGTATATGTATATATATATATATATATATATATATATATATATATATATATATATATATATATATATATATATATTATATATATATATATATATATATATATATATATATATATATATATATGGATGCATGTGACAAGGCTGTTATTGTTTAACTGTTTCTCTTCCATTTCCAAATATTTATCATATTCGTATTTCCTGTTTTCGTCCCCTCTCATATATAAAACTAATATTCTCTGTATGCAACAACACGTCTAAATATGAATTGAATGCCAACATCAATTTCTTTTTTTGTTTCCCTTGTAGTTTTATTGATTTTTCCCCCTTCATTTTATTCCTCTCACGTAAACATATGCCATGAGATCCCAGGAGCCCAACCCCACAGAAAAGAGCAAAATCCAAGATCCTTTGAAAATATTTCTTTTCATGTCTCCCCTGTTTACCTTCCACAAAAGTGGTTTGTTTCACTTTCCTTGTAGTATTTTCCATTCCTATTCATGGAGATTATAAGGTCTTTTAGTCAAATTTAGCTCAATAAGTTTAGGGAAATAAAGGAAACACATCTGGTGAATAAATGTCTTTTTATTGATTCATAAGTACATGTTTCGTTTGAGACCAACAGTTCTTTTTTGGTGCTACTATAGCGTGAGGTCTACCACACTATAGCGTGAGGTCTACCTCCCGTTAGCACTACAGCGTGAGGTCTACCGCTAAATTATTCGTCCCTCATAGATAAGACACATTTCATACATTTGTTTAAGCAATAAACACTTAATTTAAACATATTTTAGAAATGTCTTAAAATGATAATTGGAATTTTAATTACATTGAAAAAAAAAAATAATAAAGGTAAAAATAAACATGTTATCATATTTATTCTAGCGATACAAAACAATAAACACTTAATTTAAACATATCTTAGAAATTACTTAAATAGATAATTGGATTTCTAATTACATTAAAAAAAAAGAATAAAGGTAAAAATAAACATATTATCGGTCTACTGCTAAATTATTCGTCCCTCATAGATAAAACACATTTCATACATTTGTTTAAGCAATAAACACTTCATTTAAACATAGAAATGACTCAAATAGATAATTGGATTTCTAATTACATTAAAAAAAGGAATAAAGGTAAAAATAAAAATGTTATCATATATATCCATACATTTATTCTAGCGACACACACTTCGTACATCTTCTAAGAAAGACACAAATAGATCATTGGAATTTTTTCTCATCACCTTCCAGCAAAAATAAAGATGAGACTGGAACAGCTGACGACCAACACCTCGTATTAAACTCTTCAGAATCATCGTTTTAGCGTCCAACCACGATCGCTCAATTGCCTGTGTGTGTGCTCCTGTTGCTGGATCCACATAATATTGCTGGTGGTTCACTGTAGAATGCTGGTACCCCATGGCATTTAGGTTGCGGAAGGTCCAAGCTTGTCGCGTGGTAGACCTCACCCTCCGCCTGGGTAGGCGACATATGGCTGTAGACCTCACGCTATAGTAGCACCTCTTTTTTTTATGTTAATAATAATAATAATAATAATAATAATAATAATAATAATAATAATAATAATAATAATAATAATAATAATAATAATAATAATAATAATATTTTGGGAGTAGACCCTCTTTTAAGCAGGTTTTATTAAAAGTGATTGCTGCCTCAGTGGCGTTAATCTTGTAATTAACTTTTTCTATTGTTCTTATTATCTTCTTCTCTTCATTTGAACAATCCGTCAGTAACTGGGAAAGGGACATATCAATAGGAATTGTGAATGATATGGTCTTCATCACCTTCCTATTGATATGTCCCTTTCCCAGTTACTGACGGATTGTTCAAATGAAGAGAAGAAGATAATAAGAACAATAGAAAAAGTTAATTACAAGATTAACGCCACTGAGGCAGCAATCACTTTTAATAATAATAATAATAATAATAATGTTAGAAATACGATAACATTCAAACTCGTTTAATAACAAATTTCGAAATAAAGAGAATGTTGTTAGCTACAGGAAACTTGAGCCCGATACAAATTGAAGGAAACAAGTATTTATAGGTAATTGAAAAAAAAAAAAAACAGTATTTCAAATCCATTCCAAAGGAAAATCCTGACAGTGATCAATTAAACCTGAAATCAACAACGTTTCAGCAATTCCTAGATCATCAAACTAAAATGACATTGTATGCTATATTTTCGATTTCCTTTGAATAATGGGAATTCATTCATGTGCCAGTTCTTTCCCAAACTCAGTTTTGATCTTGAGAAAACATAAAAAACTATTTCTTTGCCTCCATTCAGGATTGCAATCATTAATAAACTGGATAAATGAAATGAAACAGGAGACACTTGCTATGGTGAGCAGCTATTCTAAGAGGACACTCCAAAATTGAACCACTGGGTTGGGCCATGGTCATCCTCTGTCTTGGGGTAGAGTTATCTTGCCTAAGGGTACTCCTGGGCACACCATTCTATCTGTTTCCTCACTGAGCTATTTTCCCCGCTGAAGCCCTTATAGGGCTTATACCATCCTGCTTATCCAACTCGGGCTGTGTAATAATAATAATAATAATAATAATAATAATCTGAAAGCTGACAGGTAAATTATAGAGAACTAGAAGGGCACTCAGTAGAGCGCCAACCACCGCAGCAGCTTATTTCTTAACCTATTGCTTGACCTTAACCTTGACCTTTGACTTTAACATATATAAAATTGGCGTGGATTTTCCTATAGTCATATATGAACTAATTTTCACGTATCTGTGATAATGATGTTCAAATTTATGGCTGATTACGTGAATGTGAACTAAACATTTTGCTTGACCATGACCTTCCTAAATTTAATTATTCCCAGCTTTTCACATATCAGTTAATCCCGGCAAGTTTCACTACTCAACGATTAAAATTGTGGCCAGGAAGCTGTTCTCAAACAAACGCATACACACAAATACAAATTATAAACATACAAACAGGGGGTAAACCTAGCCTACTAACTTCGTTGGCGGAATTAATTAAATATCGCCGAACATCTTTCTCAACCTTCAAAAAATTATCTTTGAATTTCTTATCTATAAAGAAATCTGGCAAGTAACCTTCAGAGAAATTCTCACTCGAATTAATTTTCAATGTGATACGTGACAGGTAACTTGTGAAAACTATCTACGAAACTTTATTTAGATGTGGAATCTGATGAGTAACCTTTTTATAATTTCCTAAAAGGGAAAGTTGTGATGGTGACCGAGGACTACCTTTGTACCAAAGATAAAAATGTATGTAACGAAACCACAAAAAAGGAAAAGCTAAAACTCAAAAGAAGCATGACTATATTTTCTTTTACGCTTAATGGTGAGATTTGTTTCTGACAAACAATATGCAGGATTTAAACGTCCTCTATATGGAATTTGGATGTTTTGATTTATTATTCTATTGTTGAATATTTTGGTAATCAAAAATCAACAATTATGTACGCTGTATGTTTAAAAAGTCAGAAGGGTTCGGCATTTTTTAAATATGCAAACGTATATAATTGTGGATTCTTAATTCCCAAGATTAATAGACACGCAATGGTTGTTAAATAATATATTAAGAGGTTTAACATACAGTATTTAGCTTTTTGGCAGATGATTTAATGTTCGTATTTTGATAGTTCAGCTTTTCCTGGTTACAAATTATTCTCAATAGTTGCAAAATATTTTGCGTAATGTTGGTTCTCGGGAAGGAAAGAAATGTATATATGATGTTTACAATATTACACTTCATATTAAATATACGTACATTGATTCGCTACATTAATTTTCCCGAATTTATAACGTATTCCTAAAATTTCAGATTTATCATTGTAATCATGCAAGTTTTAAGAGATTTTTTTTTTTTTTATGCATCGAAATCATTATTACCATATACTTTATATATGGTAATAATTCATCTATTTACCTATTTATTTATCTATTTTTCTATTTATTTATTTATTTATTTTTCATGTCATCTGCTACTCAATTTATGCTTTTATATCGTGAGATTATAAAGTTTATTTGTACTTCAGAAACTGTTTGTTCCCAGCTTTGAAAGGCCTTTCGGAAATTTGAATCCTAAGAATTTTGTTCTTTCTTTATAAAATGGAGGAAAATTTTATCCCCGCTGAGATGGATGGTAACCAGCAACAAATCCTTTGACAAAAACGCTTAGAGATTGCAAGATCGGCAACATATCTGTCACTCAAACATGACAGCATTAATTTTTCTGCGTAACGTAGAAGAACCATGTTTCATAGGTCATTTCAAATCTCATGTATATGTCTGGATTACCTGGGAGAGAGAGAGAGAGAGAGAGAGAGAGAGAGAGAGAGAGAGGAGAGAGAGAGAGAGAGAGAGAGAGAGAGAGAGAGAGAGAAAGTTTATTATTATTATTATTATTATTATTATTATTATTATTATTATTATTATTATTATTATTATTATTATTATTATTATTATTATTAGCCAAGCTATACCCCTAATTGGAAAAGCAAGATGCTATGAGCATTTTTAATATTAAGCAATATGATTATATCCAAGATTTTTTTTTCAAAGAATAATTATTCTTGGATGCATCAAAAAGAAAAATACTTTTATTGTAAGACTCTCGAATAATGCAAAATATATACTAATTAAAATGTTTGGTTTCAAATCCTAATAATGAGATTATTTTTTTTAATATAAGAGTCAAATTGTGCAAAATGTGTACGAATTAAATTG
>NC_090736.1:28747490-28757490 GCF_036898095.1 Palaemon carinicauda
TAAAAACATGCCTCTTAAAGAGCAAAAATATTTCCACACAGAAAAAAATCCTCCCGTGTAAAAACATGCCTCTTAAAGAGCAGAAATATTTCGTCAAGGAAAAAATCCTCTCCTGTTAAAACATGGTTCTTAAAGAGCAGAAATATTTCGACAAGGAAAAAATCCTCTCGTGTAAAAACATGCCTCTTAAAGAGCAAAAATATTTCCACACAGAAAAAATCCTCTCGTGTAAAAACATGCCTCTTAATGAGCAGAAATATTTCCACACAGAAAAAAATCCTCTCGTGTGAAAACATGCCTCTTGAAGAGCAGAAATATTTCCGTAAGAAAAACTCCTTTCGTGTGAAAACTTGCCTATTACGAGCAAAATTTCCGCGCGGAAAAAAAATCCTCTCCTGTGAAAAGACCTAAAAGAAGAAACGTTAAACCCTCTGACGTAATTCCGAACGGAGGGAAAATAAGTCTAAATCCTCTGTGGTAATCATCATGAGTAACCAAACTTAGCTCGTCTAAGGAATCCATCTGATTTGAATGAATCCGCTTGGTAAAAATGTTTTTATTTAAGACGGAAAACTTTTGTATTGATTTTGATATTCATTACACGTTTCTGCCGGAAGTACTGAAAAAGCCACCATATTTGGAAATGGTAATCATAATTTTCCGTTAAAAGAAATTGAAAAAGAGAAAATTATCTTAAGAATTCTATAAATCCATATATCTTTTTCTAGCTCCATAATATTTAAATCACAGAAATATCTTTATGGGATTTGCTTTTGTATATACGAGTAGTAATCTAAGGTAAAATTATATCAAAATATATGTTATATCCAATTGATTATGCTTTTATAAAATAATTTAAAAAGATTAATTTTTTTTTCTAATAATAATTTTACAACACCAACCCCACAATTAGAATTCACCTGTCATTGGAAATGAAAAGGCTAAACAAAAATACCAAAATATCTTAAAAACATTGAAATTGGATTTTATAACAGTTTTTTTTTTTTTATTAACTACGGTATCTAAAAAAAGACTTCCAAGGAGGAAAACAACTTAATTACTCTACGTTGGTTTGTTAATCATTTTAGATTCCGTTCCAAATGACATTATCTATGAACCATCTATTGGGAGGAAGACGCATTTCAATCATCTGGTATTTAATATTCATGAATTATCATCTGGCTCCAATAGAGCTACCAGATGTCGCTTGAATCTCGGAAGAAATACCAAATCTCTTGGAGGGAATTTTAAAGAGTTTTTCTGTAATTTAAATATTTACTTTAAACCCTTTAAGATAGGGGCTCTTATAATCTTACTTGTCTGTTATCAAAATTTATATCAATCGTATTCTCAAAGGAGGAAAATATTGCTTTTGTGACAGAAATTTACCGATAATTTCCCATCCTTTAACCCATTACAGGAAAGGTCATGGGGGTTCAATGTAATGTTTCTTTTTTATTATTATCATTATTATTTTCATTATTGACGCTCTGCTTCGAAATTACCATATCTAAATATTTATTACAAATTTTTACAGAAATTTTGATGTGGTTTTACTCTCCTACTACTACTACTACTACTACTACTACTATTACTACTACTACTACTACAACTACTACTACTACTAATTTGGTAATATAATAATAATAATAATAATAATAATAATAATAATAATAATAATAATAATAATAATAAAGCTTCTGAACAACAATAAGTGAATACAATCGTTGCATGAGCTTTCTTTTAGAATAAAGAGTTATACTTTAGTAGCATTCAGATATTTCAGCAACACACAGTCATTTAGGTGCATAAATAACGGAAAATCTATTTTTTGGGTGAGGTAGCCATGTCGTCCTGATGGAAATTCCTAAAACGTAGCTTCCTAGGGTATATTTGACTAGAATGATATTCCCAGAGAATTTTACATTAAGGTATCAAGAATTCTAACTCCAGGAGCGAATATCCCTAAATAAATCAAACAGGGATATCGCATAATATCAGAGGACGTATTCTTGACACGTCACATAGCTATCTTCACCCCGAATAGTATTAACGCTTCGAAGATTTACAGTGACAAGAATCTGAAACGAGAATGAAAAGAGAGCCGCTCATGAGGAAACTCTCCTATTCCGCTTCCAGTGCGTATCTGATGAAGGCGGTAGCGCCCTTTTTATTCTTGTAGCAATATACGAGGTGCTACAGATACTGTATTATAGGGAGGGGTCAATAAGCACCTTTACAATAAAAGGAAGGGCGGGTCCATCAGGACGTGATGGCTACCTCAATAAAAAAAAAAGATTTTTCGCTTCACTCAAAATCTGCTTTCTGGGGTCAGGCCATGTCGTCCTGATGGAAGTTTACCAGAGCATTACTGTATCTATGGATTCACAATCAGTGCCGTACTCTCAAGAAAGTATTTTCCTGGTCCGTGTAGACCTAGAGAACTATGATGTTACCGTCATACATCATTTCCTCTAAGCATGAACTATGTTAGTGCTTCCTACCCCATACAGGGAAGAGTCGTACTAGACTCTGGAAAAAGTCTTGAGGAGTACCTAATAACTATGGATGACAAAATGACAAGCTTGTATACTGGTCTTGCCCTATACATTATAAAGCAAAGTTTGTATAAGAGTCACCAATGTCAGTATGAATTCCTGACATATCCCCCAATGCGTCTACCCTTATTAACTATTGGATAACAGTTGTATCTGCATAGGAGAAAAATTTGCATCTCTACTACCATCCCCTTAGGGTACAACGCCAGCCCTTCCTAAAAAAGGGTTAAAGTGAGTGGATTTTTGCTTGAATCAGGGAACAATCTTAAAAGACATACCATGATAAAAATATCCATATTTTAATCTTAATGCTCAGTACATTTTTAATAAGATTTATTAAAATTTAATAAACATACATACCAAATCACCATTTATAAAATTTATAAAATGTAGATGATATCTGTTAAAGCATAAAGAAAACAGTCAACAGAAAATATAGTTTCGTGTACAGGAAACAGATTTACCACTTCAATCGAATTATTAATAATAATGATACAGTCTGTATACTGTTCATTTACACTAGCGTAAAAAACGCTTGGCACAAGTCTCCGTATTATGCTATAGTTCACCAAAGTCAATAGAACAGTTTGTAAGGACACGTTAGAGGCCTATCGCTCAGTATGTAGTAACAGACTGTGACTACGCACCAACCCTCTTAATTAATCGTCCCAAATTAATTACACTGTTCCTCCCAGATTTAAAACAGAATGTTAAAGAATTCTACCTGCTGCTACAACAGACCTCTTGAGTTGCTCCACTTGCTTCGCATAGTGCATAAAGAACACCTTGTATGACTACCAGCCGGTGTACGAACAAAGATGTTCAAAGTTCATGAAACTAAAGAAATTCTATGGAAGAGGCAACTTTCCTCTGATCATGACTTGCTGGTGTACTGTCGGGATTTGTTCTGCGAATAACACGGGTGAGTTTCATCCTTTGAACCCGAGGTTTCTCTTCTGAACAGCTGCCCTCCCGTAAAGTCTGAAGTTCTATGAAGATAGACCCTTAGGCACTCCACTGGACATAAAGATGCATATTCCTTCAGAGGGCAGATTCTCTAGGGACCCCACCTGTTGGTGGGTAGCTTGTTCTTGGTAAGAAACGTTGGGTCTGGAAATAGATTCAGTTCTCCATCCAAGAACTGGACGTAGCCTTCCTCTCCAGAGAGAGCCACTATTTCACTAGCTCTGGCCCCCAAAGCGAGTACAAGCAGAAATATGACTTTTAATTTAAAACCTTCTAAGCGCATTCCTCAATGTTCATTATTTATGCACAATAAAGAATCTTATCTAATGACCATGCAAAGGGTCTTTGGAGGCGCTGAAGAGCTGAGCCTAGCATGGGCCTTCGTAATTCATTAAGAACATTGTTAGAAAGGTCGACCGGTAAGGCATATAGTATCTGTCTTGTCAAGGCAGGCTTGAACAATACTATTGTGTTGGCTGCTAGACCTTGTTCCTGAAGGGGAATGAAGCATGATAAAAAGGAATATGTCAAGATTTTTGGGGGTTTCTTCGCCTTGACAAAGGATATCCGTTTCTTCCCTGAAGCCTCATAATGTCTTCTGGTTTCCTCCAAAAGTCTAAACTGACCTTTGACACTGAATCTTTTTCTCATCACTAAGTAGGGAAAATCATTAGATGTAGGTTTCAGGTTTTCTGTGATGAGGCGAAGACAGTCGACTTCTGTACTCGCTGAGACAGGGATGGATCTGATAGCGGTAGGAATTTTAATCGTAGTTCCAATGCCGGAGGGAACCACACGCTATTTGACCACTTGTGGGCCACTATTGCCGCTTTCCCTTTGAAGGATCTCAGTTTGTCGAGGACCTTCAAAAGGAGGTTGTGCGGAGGGAACTGATAAATACTGGACCATCTGTTCTAGTCTAGGGACATAGCGTCCACTGCCTCCGCTAGGGGACCCTCGTGTGGGGACACATAACGATCTGTTTTCTTGTTATATTTCGTCACAAAGAGGTCTATCCGCAGCTCTGGGACTTGACTCGAGATGAAGGAGAACAATCCTGCGTCAAGGGACCATTCTGACTCTCTAGGAGTAAACCTGAATAGAGCGTCCGCTGTCACATTGCGGAACCCTTGAATGTGAACTGCTGACAGGTGCCCTTTCCTCCTTTCTGCCAAACGGAATATGGCCAACATCATTTGGTTGATTTAAGGTGACCTCGACCCTTTTCGATTAAGGAATCTCACTATCACCTCGCTGTCTAGAACCAGTCTTTTGTGGGTCGAGTGGCGAGGAAATACTTTCTTTAGTGTAGGAGGTACTGCCATGGCTTCTAGAAAGTTGATGTGAAATGACTTGAAAAGATTGGACCAAGCTCCTTGGACTCTCTTCTGATGATAGTGACCTCCCCACTCTTCAATTGCTTGGCATTGGACCACGGCTTGAAAAGCGTTTGCATTCGAGTCGGTAGTGGTCTCATTAGATCTCTTCGCGCGTTTGATGCATATTTTCTCTAGACTCCTGTTGCATCCTTTAGCTGTGCTCTTAGCACTGGATCTGTTATCAAAGCAAACTGTAGAGAGCCCAGCACTCTCTCCAGTTCGCGCCTTGATACCCGTTAGGATTTCAATAGTCTCTTGACAGATCTTGTTATTTCTTTCCTCTTCTTCTTAGGAATGGAAAGTGATGTGACAAATTCCAGTGGATTCCCAACCACTGAAATTTTTATCTGGAGAAAGTCGAGACTTTTTTTTGTTGATTTTGAATCCCAGATGTTCCAGGAACTGGATCACTTTCTTAGAAGCTTGCATGCATTCTGTCCTGGACGCTGCCCACACCAGCCAGTCGTCCAAGTAGGCTACTACTTGGGCCCCCTTTAGGCGTAATTGATGGATGGCTGCATTCATAAGCTTCGTGAAAATCCTTGGGGCTATGTTTAGCCCGAAAGGCATAGTTCTGAAGGCGTAAAGTTTTCTATGTAACTTGAAGCCCAGGTAGGAAGAGAGGTGACGATTAATTGGAACGTGCCAATAAGCGTCAGACAAGTCTATAGAGACGGTATATGGCCTTTTGGACAGTAGGGTCTTTATGTGTTGAAGTGTTATTATTCAGAACTTGTAGTTCACTATGAACTTGTTGAGTGGCGACAAGTCTATAATGACTGAGTTTTTCTGAGTCCTTTGGAACACAAAACAGCCTTCCTTGGAATTTCATGGACTTAACTTTTCCGGATTACTCTTTTGTCTAAGAGCTCACGGACATATTCTTCCAGAACAGGGGTTGAGTGTTGGGAGAATTGAGGAAATTGAGGTGGAGGACTGCTCCAGCTCCAACCTAGTCCATTCTTTATTAGGCTCTGGGCCCAGGGATCGAAGGTCCAGAGATCCCTAAATAGCTATAGTCTCCCTCCTACTGGAAGTATCTTACTTCTGCTGTTGTGGACCTGAGGCCTTGCCTCCTTGACTGCGTCCTCCTCTGTATCCCCTTCCTCTTGAAGGGCGTCCAGAAGAACCTCTGTCTGTTCCTCTAGCTCTCGAACGAAAGGAAGAAGTCTGCCTTTCGAAGGCTGGGTTAAAAACTGGTGACTGTGTCGCCACTTGTTGAGGTATAAACTGGTTTGTGGTTTGAGGTTGTGCCACTATCTGAGGCACCGTGGTCACAGGAAGTTGTTGTTGTTGCTGCTGTCGGTAGGGTTTAGCCGGCCGAGAGGATGGCCTAGGCATTTTTGTCTTCTTCTTGGGTTGGGGACCCTTATCCGAAGAAGACTTTTTCTTAAGATCTAAGCCCCACGTTTTGAGAATGTTCCTATTCTCCGTGGCGGCCTTGTCTACTACCTCTTTAACCACTTCGTTGGGAAAGAGGTTCTTACCCCAGATACGAGAGATCAGTTTCCTTTGTTCGTGCCTCACCACAGCCGAGGCGAACACGAACTCTCTACAGGCTCTCCTAGCTTTAATAAAGCTATAGAGATCCTTTGTAACTGTGGCCAGATGGGTTATGGCCACTACCATGAACATATCCTGATTCTTGGGGTCACTTGCCATCGTTTCTAATGTCGTCTGCAATGACATCGATGCCGTAAGGTCTTTTCTTTGTCTCATGCTCTCTGCGCAAGAGAACCTCCGACAGCTTTGGAAGTTCGTCACCAAACTGACGTTCAGCAATATCAGCTTCCAGCTTCCCGACTTGTCCAAGGTATCTAACAAACAACAACAACAACAACAACAACAACCACAACAGCAAAAACAACTACAGCAACAGCAACAGCAACAACAACCCTTCTCCCTTTCTCATTTATAAATTTACTCGAAAACGTTCCACTATAAGAACTTTAATGAAAATACATATTAACTCTAAATCAGATTCATAACCAATATTTCTTCGAAATGCAGTTCATAATTAAAAAAAAAAAAACATTCTACATCATTATGCATTACAATGATACCTAACTGAAATATTGATTTACCATGACGTCAATGTTAAAGAAAACATAGGCTAGTTGGCAATCTCAATGTTGTAGCAGGAAGTCGATAAATTCTGATATTTATCAGACATCGATAGAAGCTAATACAAAAAGGTACAGACAGCAACTAAGATATCAAATAATGGCCTCATTTTTGAGGGAGGTACTTACGGCTTCCAAGAGATTGGCATTCAAGATGAAATAGGATACCCTCGATTAGCTTCCTTATCGTCTTCGGGAATTTTTGAAATTCTGGAACGAAAGAATAAAGAGATGCCGTTACAGCGTATATATGAAATTAGCTACATAAGCATCGTAATAAATTCTATAGGGAGAAATCAAGATAATGGCGTTAGTATCAATTAGGCAACTTTCTCAAAACGAGTACTGAATTAGCTTCGACTTCTGATAATTTAATTTCCAGCAACTAAAGTAATTACGGATATTGAGAACTCCACCAAAGACATGGAAAATATAATGAGAGAGAGAGAGAGAGAGAGAGAGAGAGAGAGAGAGAGAGAGAGAGAGAGAGAGAGAGAGAGAGAGAGAGAGATGGTCATAATTCTAGAAATTTTGCAATGTCCTGAAGATTGCAAAACACATATTACAAATCAGATGAAAAAACATGTATTTCTCTTACATATGTAGATACATTAGAGAAGATAAATCGAACGTTATTTTTTTTCTTATAAGGGTACAAATATTATCAAAATAAAATCACACTGAACGAGAATGCCTACAGTGGATTTTAATTTTTTTTATCTTATAATCCTTTATTGAATTTTCTCGCAATAAGGTAATAAAGCAATAAGAAGCCACAAGCAATCAGTCTCAGACATTAGGACCTGACGCATGCGTAAAGTAACACTAAAGTATTCCATCTGCCAGGTCATTGACCTAATCTGTCAGAACAGTGAATTACTGTCAGAATAGTGACCTATCTGACAGAGCTGTGACTTAATATGAAAGAACAGTGACATAATCTGAAAGAACAGTGACCTAGTCTGTCAGACTAGAGACCTAATCTATCAGAACAGTAACACAATCTGTAAAAACAGTGATATAATCTATCAGAATAGTGACATAATCTGTCACACCCATCGACCTAATCTGTCAGAACAGTGACACAATCTGTTAGAGCAAGAGCAGTGACATAATCTATCGGACCAGTGACCTATCATCACGGTTCATATTCATCTCAGAAGTCACATGCTTATAATTCCCATAGGCTTCTCTAATCAACCCCCTTCCCCAACCGATTTATGACCATCTCCAGTTAAGCTACGTAAACTCCTCATCTTCATCTTGGTAATTCTTTTTCTTTGTCCATGATTACTTTTGATTTATTCATTCAACTGGTATTTAATTTTTTATGTTTTGAAAAGTGTAATTTCATGTTTAATATCCACAATCAATAACTAAAGTTTACCTAAAGGATATCTGCATGAAGTTTTCTATAGTTAGGGAAATTCAGAGAGAGAGAGAGAGAGAGAGAGAGAGAGAGAGAGAGAGAGAGAGGAGAGAGGGAGAGAGAGAGAGAGAGAGAGAGAGAGAGGAGAGAGAGAGAGAGAGAGAGAGAGAGAGAGAGAGAGGGAGAGAGGAACAATCCCCGATTAAAATAACTAAGTATTAAGCCAATGCCTGAACCGATTACCTCTTTTTTATATCAACTTAAGGAACAGAGAAAAAAACTTTAATTTTAAAAGCTGTGAAAAAATTTGAAAGGTTTGGTAGATATTCGCTGAATCATTAACGATTAATTCCTCATACTTAAAAAAAAGATAAGGCTAGAAAATATGTATCGCCGAGATTTATTTTATAAATGAAGCAAATATCTATGAAAAAAAAAGCAGTCACGCGTGAAATATTATCACTATAATACCCTTCCAAGAACATGAAATGAAATCTAAAAATATAAATATTCTAAATTTAATGGCATCCATCAGTCACATGTAATTGACAGACATCCCACAGAGAGAATTACAGTAGTTTTATTGACTCAAACAAAAATCCACCCGAGGGTAAATTACAACTCATGATCATACAATATTGGGTCTGTCGTGAATATAATAAGATTGGATTTACTACTCTCCCTCAGATTATTATTATTATTATTATTATTATTATTATTATTATTATTATTAAATGCTAAGCTACAACCCTAGTTGGAAAAGCAGGATACTATAAGCCCAGGGGTTTCAACAGGGAAAATAGTCCAGTGAGGAAAGGAAACAAGGAAAAATAAAATATTCTAAGAACAGCAAAAACATTAAAAATAAATATTTCCTATATAAACTAAAAAAACTTTAACAAAACAAGAGGAAGAGAAACTAGATAGAACAGTGTGCCCGAGTGTACCCTCAAGCAAAATAATCCTATCATTCTCCTGAATTTTCTCGATAGTATATGATCTCAGGTCACATCATCATTGGAATTGTTTTTCCCTAACGAAGCAGAAAGCTGATATTGCACAAAGACGTCATCGAGCTTGTACGAGATTGCAAGTAAAACAAATATGTTTATCGTTTTATGGTACTTTGCTATGTAATTATTTATAGTGTTTTATTAGTTCAATCTTCCAGTCCTTTTATTCCTTGATGATTGCCGGCGAGGGTTAACAAGTAGCATTATGTGGCTTTAAATAAAGATATATCTCCTATATATTTTTGGTTACTAAATTTATATATATTCCAAAGATTTAGTATTATTATTATTATTATTATTATTATTATTATTATTATTATTATTATTATTATTATTATTATTATTATTATTATTATTATTATTAACTACAACCCTAGTTTGAAAAGCAGCCCAGAGAGGAATGGTAATAAGGATACTAATAAACGATATGAGAAATAATGAGCAATCAAATGAAATATATTAAAAATAGTAACAACATCAAAACATTATAATATTACTCTTCATCTTCATATTAAAGATGCGCACAAACTATAGCTTTTCATGAAATATCCTACTGAATAAACCGAATAAGAAATAACAAAGAGAAAGAGAA
>NC_090736.1:28770140-28782640 GCF_036898095.1 Palaemon carinicauda
ATATGGAGACGTTGACAGATATAGAAAAAAACAATGATAACGCTTCAAAGAATTCACAGCCAGATTACAACAAAATGAAAGAGATGGCAGGATGATGGGATAACTTTTGCACCAACTTGACCTAATCTAACCTACTCCACCCTAACCTAACCTAACCTAACCTAACCTACCCCACCCCAACCTGACCTAACCTTTAACAACGAGAACCATTTGTTGATCACGAGATATGACCAAACAGAAATTGTTCATACTTATGGAAAATCTATTAGAAACGAGCAGTGACAAGATGGGATTTACTTCGGAAGGATGACTACATATATGGTTGTCTAAAATCATAGTGGATTCTATTCAAGTCATTAGCAATAAATTTTCAATATTCATCCACATGTTATCAAGGGAATACAGCATTTTTTGTTAATTTCGAAATTCTGACCTAGTTGTCAGAATTCGAAAAAACGTTGTTCCCATGATTAACAATTTTTAGTAAATGCATACTACGATCAGACGCATGGAGGGATTTTTTTTTTTAACCCATTTTACCAACCTTTTTAGTAATCGGAATACATTCGTTATACACCCAAACGCATTACTGAACAGTTTCTCCACATAACTGACCATTTGCTGAAATCTTAAATACTATGTAGATCAGAAAAAGTCAAATTCTTATTTCAGTGTTGTCCCCCACCTTCACACCTTAATTTTTTCATTAAAAAAACATAGGATATGATCATTCTGTCACTGATATTTTACATTGTTTATGAGATATTCCTTCTATATATATTTTTTTACAGACGAAAGACAAGCACCAAAACGCTTTTTTTTTCAGACTAGCTTGGAAGAAGTGACCTGTTTGTAGCGTCCTTGCCTGGTGATCGCACAGACTGAGGTTCGAGTCCTGTCTCAAACTCGTTAGTTCATTTGGTCGCTGTAACCTCACCATCCTTGTGAGCTAATATGGGGTGGGGTTGATGGAGCCTATAGGTCTATCTGCTGAGTCATCCGCAGCCATTGCCTGGCATCCCTTGTCCTAGCTTGGGTAGAGAGGGGGGACTTTGGTGCTGATCATATGTATATATGGCCAGTCTTTAGGGCATTATCCTGCTTGATAGGGCAATGTAATTGCTCCTTGCCTCTGCCCTTCATGAGCGGCCCTTTAAACCTTTAAATGGAAACAGTGAAGAAGAAAGTGAGCTTAACCAGGTAGTAAGTGATAGAGCCATCTTCTTAAAGGAAATAGGTAAAGAATAAAGAACCAAATACAGGAAAGGCTGCATTTCTCAAAATTGTCTTATCTTTAAGATTATCGTTTTCCCAACAGTGGACAACACAAAGCACTTGAAATATTAATAAATATCTCTTTAATGAACAGATCTAGCTCCACGATTATCTACATCTATTAAATCTATCAACATCCATTAGAGAAAGTTGTTCCTGTTTCCGTTATCACTATCTCGATAACATTTCGCAGAAGAAGAGTGGATCCTGCTTCGCCCGGAAACGTTCAATCTGTATTGATGATTGTTTCGATACTTGCCAAAGCAAACGTTTCCAGCTGTAATCAAGGTGAGAGCTAAAGTTTCACAGCGATGCCAATGTTGAATATCGCCAAGAGGAAAGTTTCCAACATACACGACTATTTGAAGAAAAATTAAAAAAAACTTACACGAATTTTTTTCGGAGAGTATATTATACGTATATATATTTTTCAAATGCACACACATATATATATATATATATATATATATATATATATATATATATATATATATATATATATATATATATATATATATATATATATATATATATATATATATATACATATATATATATATATATATATATATATATATATATATATATATATATATATATATATATATATATTATATATATATATATATGTGTGTGTGTGTGTGTGTGTGTGTGTGTGTGTGTGTGTGTGTGGTTTGTGAGTGTGTGTGTGTGTGTACGTGTGTGTGTGTACGTATATGCTATAAATCATCAAGCACGTATCACATCTCGGTCCAACGCATAACCTATAGCCTAAGTTTAAATACTATTTTCACTTTCTTTTCTTTGACAAGTAAAATATATATTGAACGTTCTGAATTTTTAAGCGTTTATAAAAACATTCCCCCAAAGAGCAGATCTGATTCTGATATGACATATTTCCCCAGGCTTCCCTTTTCCGAATATCCTTCCTTTCCCACCCTATCCCTTCTCTAGCCAGCCCACCCCCTTCCTGCGGGTCCTCTATAAGTGCGATATTCGATAAAATCCAAACTTTTCAATCGGGACGGAGGGTCACCTGTTTTTCAAAGAGCCCATGAATGTGGAAATGAACTCTCATGGAAAGAAAAGACATGATGAAGCATGCTATTCTTTTTCATCATTTTTGCATTTATTGAGAGAGAGAGAGAGAGAGAGAGAGAGAGGAGAGAGAGAGAGAGAGAGAGAGAGAGAGAGAGAGAGAGAGAGAGAGACTGGCTGGAGGCATTCCAAAATCCAAAGCAGATTCGTTTTACACGAGGAAATGAATACCAAGTGATGTAACGCTTGACAACAGGTATCGTTATCCGTTTTTTTTTCTCTCTCTCTCTCTTTTTTTTTTTACTAATTAGATAATCTCAGCCTTGAACATTTCTAGGATACATCAAATTGATAAAATCTGCAATTCTGTATATGACTTAAATGCTCCTCAAATTTGAGCATAATAACCACTTATGTCATTTTTTTTCAATAATCAGAGCATATGGTTCAATAGAAGTACACTTAGCAATTTGTATTGCAATTAAACTATGGGATGGTGTATTTTTTTATTTATCTAGTGAATTATTTGTATATCATTTTTCAAATCATAAGGAGTTATAAATAAAAAAAAAGCTCGTTCATTTTCATGCTTAATATAAAACTGTCTAGTAGTGTGAGTGTTTGCCATAATTTGTTATAGGTAGTCGGTTGGCCAGGGCACCAGCCACCCGTTGAGATACTATCGGTAGATAGTAATGGGGTCTTTTGTCTTGACCAGACAGTACTACATTTGATCCTTCTATCTGGTCACGGTTCATTTTCCTAATGGGTACACACACACACACACACACACACACACACACACACACACACACCACACACACACACACACACACACACACACACACTCAATAGTCTGGCCTATTCTTTACATGTTCTCCTCTGTCCTCATGCACCTGATAACTGAGATTACCATTACAATTTTTCTTCACCCAAAGTGTTAACTACTGCACTGTAAATGGCTACTTGTGAATTGAAGCCCAATACTCTGCTACTGAGGTGAGCATTAGCATATATACAGATAGAAAGACCACTGAAATATCAATCAAATCCACCGATAGTCCGCGTAAATAATAAAAGACGGTCGCCTCCCTTTGTCAGGGTTGGGACAGGTCCATAAAGATTTATACGTTGAACACGAGCCAATTTAATTTTCCACATTATGACGGCAATAGCTCCTTAAAAGATTATCTCTTCAACTTTCCACCATTGTTCAACTCTCTCTCTCTCCTCTCTCTCTCTCTCTCTCTCTCTCTCTCTCTCTCTCTCTCTCTCTCTCTCTCTCTCTCTCTCTCTCCTAACATGATCGTTTTAAATATAAATGATAATCTTTGGCTTTAGTGTGAACAATGCATTGGATGATAAAGAAGATTGCTGCAATAAATAACATTGTTATTCATTACTATGTTACCGTATGACATAAATTCTCAGCCACTTCACTTGGGTAACTTATTAACAATCCATATCCAATATTACTTGAGGAAAAAAATGTCCAGTTCCGTAATTAACTAACAATACCAGTCTCACCAATATCCTGATATATAAATCTATAGATAAACTTTATTTTCATTCCACCACATTTTTTTTAATAGATCATATTGCTGCTATCTTCACTTCGTCCACTTTACGTTTTAACTCTTATCTCGTTTCTTAAACATCTATAACTCTGCTTCTTTCTTTTATCCTTCCGCTCTTAATATTATCATTTATTCAAAACTCCACCTTCTTCTCCTCCTTTTAATTTTCCAGCCTTTTGATAACATCCATTTTCAAGCTGTTACTTTTTCAGATGTTTTTAATATATGGAACATCCCTCTAATCAACATTACACTACACCATTTTACATATATGAAATGTGGCTTTGGAAAAATTCGAGCTGGATAGCACGAGCTAAGCTATTAGCAGCAGGAAGAATATATATATATATATATATATATATATATATATATATATATATATATATATATATATATATATATATATATATTATATATATATATATATTATACATACATATATATATATATATATATAATATATATATATATATATATATATATATATATATATATATATATATATATATTATATACATCTGTGAGTATTACTAAAAATCGTCTTTCTGGACAGTTTTCTGATATTACCATTGCTGTTCCAAAACACTATTTTTACACTGTATTTGAAACAAGTTACTTTTGCCTTTAATATTAAAGGAGAACTAATATAAGGCTATTGGGTAAAAAATCTGATGATGTTTACTATCAAATAATAGGGCACTGAATCAACTAGGACTCCCTGCTGCCCTAAAGCTACTTTATATTTTGAATAAATATATTTCTTCCTCAACATACTAATTCATAATTCATAGATTGTTTACACAAAACCCATGGTTAAATTTTATGTTTCTAAAAGTAATAACAAGAGAGAGAGAGAGAGAGAGAGAGAGAGAGAGAGAGAGAGAGAGAGAGAGAGAGAGAGAGAGAGAGAGAAATTGTTTATGACGAATAAAAGCGCATCGATTTTTATTTCTAACCTTCTTTATTGACTATCAAGACTTTGAAAATTATCAAAATCCAGAGCAATATCAAGTCTAGAGAAAAAGAAACGTTTGAGACCTACTCAATATAATAGCCCAGTCCATTACAGATTCTCTCTCTCTCTCTCTCTCTCTCTCTCTCTCTCTCTCTCTCTCTCCTCTCCTCTCTCTCTCTCTCTCTCTCTCTCTCTTTTTATGGCCGCGTATTGTTATGCAATTGTGGAAATTTTCGAAGCTACGCTAAGTTAATTAGAAATGCCCAAAGACAATCTTAAGTTGAATAGTAGATGCCATGGTACCTGTAATAGGAGTAGCAATTGGAATTATCTATCTTTAGCATCGTGTGGGATGTTCCAATTCCTACTAAAACTCTACGACATATTTGCTGTTGAATTCGTACAGAGACCTACAGTCACCAATTACATTTACTACTTCTCTTTCCAATTGCTTTACTTTAGAGGTTGCTTTTCTCGTCCTATACTACAGGAGAACCATACTCTATAGGACCTTATAGGACAAGAAAGTCTTCAGTTTCGTCTTGAAAACCATAATATCTTCAGTGTTTCGTATATAAAGTCTTGAAGTGGCATATTTGAAAGATCTAGAGCCTAGAGTAGACGTATATCTTGGTTCCAATAATTTGAAACCATTTGTAACTATTCTCGTGTTTAACACGATTTTTTTCTTTTTTGGCAGCAGAATGTGTTGCAATTCTTTTAGATATTTTGGACGTCCGGTACTGATAACTTGGTGAGTTATTGTACATATCTTAAACTCAATTCTTGCTTTAATGGGCAACCAAGAAAATATTCTTCTCGGGCTACTTAAATATCATCGTTATATGATGTCATTAGGGCATGAGTTAATAGTCAAGAATACAGGATAGGAGGCGGTGAATTAGACGATTGTAATTATAAGAGGATTTATTGTCCAAGCCAATTGTCACAATTAAAATGAGCAGGAATCCTCTTCAAAGCGAGTGAATTAGAACTTTAAATCTTGAGGATGCATCACAAAAGATTAAGTTTCTCGCTGGGTCTTAAATAATATCAATAGTCAATTACAATGGAATTTACTTTTAACTGGTACAATACCCAGGGAGAGCAGACGGTGAGACATTCAAATAAAAAAGAAATATTGGACGTCGTAATACGTAAGGACGTCCGCAATGGCGGTGGTAGGCTTACCATGGCCGGTGGGCTTAGTAAAGGTTTCCCACTCACGAGTAGGACTCGAACTTAACTGCCTTTTCTCGCTCATTATGTGCGTTCTTATTTCCCCTACATTAATGGAGGAGTCTGGCTTGTCTCGCCTATGGGTGGCTGGTAACGTAACTGCACCATACTGTCCTCACTCCACGTCCCCTCTCCCAGGTGGAAACTTACACGTGTGCTTAGATCATCAAACATCAAGCAAAAATTAAGTACTTCCCAAAAAACCCATAGATCAGGGAGACAGGGTGATAGCTTGGCAACATCCGCCCTACTTTCTGAGCATTTACTTTACGGCTTAGCCTTTGTTTAAAGCAATATATTTGTCGCTGACAATGAACAAAAAATGATTAGGTATAAAAAAAAAAAAAAACTAGCTAGAGCGTTTGAATGAAGCGACTCGCGTAAATTTAACTCGTCCGTTAATGGCAGCTCATAAAACAAGCACCATCTCACCATATGTATTTAGCGGGAAATATCTGGTGCCTCATTGGCTGATTCATTCTCAACTCCGATTGATGGTTGTATGTGATATGCAATCTTCAACTGGGTTGGAGTGAAATCCCTACACTATACATATTTCAGATCAAGTTATGACTTGAAAATTTTATTTTTATGGAAATAAACTAAAAAAAAAAAAAAAAAAAAAAAAAAGAATAGTTATTCATTGGGAGTAAAATGAATAATGTATCTACAGTAGTTGAAGGGCGTAATTTAAATAAATACGTCATATTCAAAGGAATAATTGCCTTTGCCTTGGGCTACAATGTTAGATGTGGGGGTGTGTATGTCTGAAGCTGTAGTAACTGAAGGGAACCGCCAATCACAGCTGAGGAGTATTTGGCCAAGCAGAGAACAGGAATTTACCGCAAAGAGAGAGTTTCGGGAACTTATGATTTGATGCTCGAGAAACCTGTCCGAATTTCATTGAAATCGATTTTAAACGTTTTAGCTTTGAGATGGAGCTGAAGTTTTTTGTTTTGTGTTTAAGGGAATTAAAGGTATATTTTCTTCAAAATTATATAGAGACAGACTTTTAGAAGATGTTTTGGTTACACATATTGTTAGAGGAATAGATTCTGATTACTGAATCCAAGGCCTTGACTATTGGCCTTGACTAAATCATTACTTTTATTCAGAAAATACGCTTATTTGACGTCATCATGAGCAGGATGAATTGCACAGTGGTCTTTGCTTCTATTTGCTGGTGTGAACTATTATTATACTGAGCTTAAATGATGGAATAACTACGTAACTTTAATTAAAATTTTGTTGCATTTCACATAATGGAATTGAACAAGTTATTACCAAATAATGTTCCTTATGAAATATGTCGTCATACAAGACAGGGGTAAAATACCAGCCGTATTCATATTTCAAATAAACGATGACTTAAGAACTTGAAATTTTATGGAAACAAACTCAAAACAATAAAGCTCCTTTCCTCTATTAGTACGTTTGAATGAAATATCTGGCGCGAATTTGACTCGTTTGGCAACAGTAACCAATAGATCAGAAGCACAATTTCCATTGCTGGAAATATCAGGCGTCTCATTGGCTGATTCGCTCGTTACTGTCATTGTTGGTTGTATGGGACGTCATGCAATCTTATATTCTATGAATGGATTTTAGGTGTGTAGAGGTAAAATACACATACACATACTTATTTTACATAAATTAGAACTTGAAAAATAGATTTTTTACGAAAACAAACACATGATATTATTACTATATTGATAAATAGGTAGCTGATCTCGTTTTAATGCTTAAGCTAAATAAATACGTCTTTTTCAAATGACTAATTAACTAGGTTCTGGCTACGATGTTAGATGTGTATGTGTGAATTTGTAAACAAAAGTAACAACTAATCACAGCCGAGAAAATCCAGCCAATAAGAGGACTGGAATATCCTGCCAAGAGAGAGTTCTGGAGACTAACGAGTTGCTGTTTGAAAAACCTGTCCGTATTTCTATAAAATGGCTTTCAAATGCTCTACAGATTTAAATTTTATTTTTATCAGAGGGATGCATTCTAATTACCAAATCATTATTTTTATTAAGAAAAATACGTCATTGTGACGTCACACAGAGTAGGGTGAATTTTAAAGCTTGTATAAATGACTAATTAATTCTGCTTGGTGGTCGAAGTCAGGTATTGAGTAACAGTGGCTAATATTTCTTATTCAAATAACTACTATTGTTTTATCGAACTTATATAGTGAAGGAACTACAGTACATGACTGTAATTCGTAGTATCGTACATTTCATGTATAAGGTAAATTATTCGAAGGAATAATTGCATGTTTTGGTTACGGTGTTAGATGTAGCCTATGTGTGAAGCTACAGTAAACAACCAATCGCAGCTGAGGAAGTTATAGGCTTACAGCCAATCAGAGGATTAGAATGTACCACGGAAGAAGTAGTTAAGAAATCATGAAAATTATCCCGAACGTCGATGAAATTACATTTTAACGCTCTAGCAACTCGGGGCAGAGTCGAAGATTTTTGTTTTCTTAAGGGAATTAGAGTCATATTTTCTTTTTAAATATATACTGACAGTTTCTTATAAGATGATTTTATAACATTCTGTCGAAGGATTTATTTTTATTTACTAAATCATTGTTTTTATTCAGAATAATACGTCTTTCTGACAACATAAAGAGTAGGATAAATCATATAGTCTGTCTATTCTAAATGAATGATTAAGTCTGCTTGTTAGCTTGAGTGATATTGAGTAACGTACACAAGGCTAATAATCGATATTGAAATAGATACTATGATTATATCAAGCTTAGATAGGGAAGGAACTGCACGGCTATAATTTGTATTCTGTTACATTTTCAAGTAGGTCTATATGTAATTATTCGAAGGAATAATAAAATGATTCTATTAATATGATATATGATAAACAAATTCAGCCGGGATCTTAGTATATAATTAGTATTTGTTCGTGTAGCCTAGACCTGATTTCAAATATCTATCATACTTGCATTTCATTACATTGATGTTTTCATCTGAAAAAGTGTTTGTCACCGGTAAATTTGCACGAACAGAATTATTTGTATATTTTGAAGAGGAAGACTTGCCCACTCCAATCGGGAGTATAGACCTTAGTTGCTAGATTTTGCTCGTTTCACGAAATTCTGGCGCGTTTTTCCTATTTGACGCGTTTTGAACAAATCTATAGTGCGAAATATGACGCTTTTTTTTCAGGGGATTGTATATATGTTATACTAATAGTATTTCACAAACTGATAGCATTTCAATCTTTTGACTTACTGTCATAAAACATTTTTCACTTTATCGTCGTTATATCAATATAGAAGACAGTGCGGAAACACTGAATATATATACTATGTATATAGAATTTTTTCTGAATTTTTGGAAAAATATTAGAAACTAAAGTTTGATATTCCAGTTTAGTGAACTCGAATTGATAAATCCTAACATCATATTCTTTTTCACTCTATACATAGAAAGGTAATTGAATTAAAGTAATAATTACATCTTATTGATTTATTAATTTGTTTAAGAAAATTTTTTCATCTGAATCTTGTATCTATAAAGAATTTACTTTGGCACTTCAAAATAGCCTGTAAAGTCCATCAAATTTCCTACACCATCGTTCATTATACCTCTCCCCCCCCCCTTTATATTCTCGTCATCTTTGGGAATCGACCTCCTATTGAAAGATTATATTCCTCTGAAGGTCACAACCAAAATGGTGGCTTAGATTTTTACCAATCATATTGTCTGTTACACGCACATAGGCATTATTTGTTTGAAAGTTAATTCGTAGATTGCAAAATAATAATAATAATAATAATAATAATAATAATAATAATAATAATAATAATAATAATAATAATAATAATAATAATAATAATATTCGCTCAAACCATGAATTCATCTCTTACAATGGTAATTTTCTTTTTCTTTTTAAATTGTATTTTTTCTTTTCACTTCTACCTCTCTAGGCTTTAATTATTTTTCCTTATTGAATTTCCTTTTCTTATTACTATGGGTTCCCATCAGTATCTCCTACGGGGCATGTGCTAGCAGGTGTTACTTTACTGGCAAAATCCGATTAGTGAATGCCCATCGCTGACCCGAGAAACAAAAAGGAGCAAAGTTTATGTCACGTTTCTTTTTCATTGAAATTTTAATTTGAAAGTAATCGTTTAATTTTAACAATTAAATGGAATCTTTCTTTCTCTATTTTCGAAATACAAAGTAGGAAGCATCGTGTGTTTTTCCCTTAACTACACCACGATCTATTTTATGAATTTGGTTGGTTGTGTATTAAAAGAAAAACTAAAAACGACGAGGTCACTACAATTAAATATATCCTTTTAAGAATACCACTAAAATAAACAGCCAATAATTAAAGCAGTAAAAATGGAGCTTTTGCTAATCGAGGTTTAAAGGAATAACAATGGCGATGTAAGAAAAACAACAATTCCGTGCAGTATCACTTTCTGAATAGATATATTGAATAATCATTCATATTGTTGCAATTTTTATCTTATCAAGAGATTATGGCATCCCATCAGAAGTCATAAATGAGGAATTGTTTTTATTAATTCATTTTCTTTATACCAAAATGAAATAGCAAGGTATATAACCAATATATTAAGACGTTTGAAACTTAAAGAACCAAAAGAAATATTTAAATCTCGAAGACAAAAGCCATTCAGTAATAAGAAAAATGAAAGGCAATTTATCAATTGCCAATATGAGCTCAGGCAGACTTCAACACCAGAAATAAGGGTTGCCTTTGATTCTTTAGAAAATGATGTTTACTCTCCCAAGTGGAGTATAGACTACTTGTATAATTCATTCAAATCCCTTTTTGCTCACAACAAACAAGAATGCTGCGTGAATATCCTTAAATTTTCTCTCAAGGATATCGTACAATATCAGAGGACGTATTCTTGATACGCCACATAGCAATCTGCACCCCTAATAGCTTTTACGTTTCGAGGAGGTGTGGCAGAATAGAAGGGGAGCCGTATCAAGGTTACCGCCGTTCTCGTACTACTATTGAGTAAGAAAACAGCGCCCTTTCCACGATGGCGAACATTCCTTATTCTGTAGCGATTTCGCTCGGTGGTATTCCCCGTGGATCTAACTTGTCAATCGTTTTTCAGGATTATAATTATGCTTTCTCCATCTTCTTCCGCCTCTGGAAAGTTGAGTATCAGGTCTTTACTATGAGTATATCTTAGCTCCTGTTTCACAATGAAATTAGAGTAATTTATTGTGCCTGAGAGCTTGGCCTGTTAATGGAGGCGCCATGGGCACCGTAGTTCGTTAGGCATGTGTTATTTAGTTAGCAGAACGACTTCCAGTTTTAAATAGCTTTATTTAATTATTTAAATTATTTAGCTATTTATGCAATTATACTCGCAAAGATTTTGATAATGTGCATAATTTTCCTTTCGCATGTCAATCGTATAGTTAGAGTTTCGGTGATTTGGGTAACCGAGATCTCGTCTAGCTTAGGAAACCTAACCTAGGCGTTTTATTATACGTCCAGATATTTCCCCGGTTACCCTCGTGTATTGTTTTTTTCAATTCAAGTGGAGACTGATACCTCTTAGAATTATATGAAACATTACACGTCTCCATGGAGATTTAAGGGTAATCTCTTTTCCTTCTGAGTGTAGCTTCAGGCTACAACCCTAGAGGCCGTGCCATGAATTTTATTCAGACATGACTAGCCTAGGGTTTTTCTGTCTCTTCCCTTAAACCGCTGGTTGTGGTATACCACCAGGTTTTGGGATTTAGCCAGAATCTCAGAATATTTAGTCTTATGTCGGCGACCTGTCAGCAGGGTGAATGGGTTGTAGGATACCATCATTCCCCTGCCGGCTAGGCTACCGGCATTGGAAGATAGCCCTCTCTAGCCGCACTTGAAGTTATGGTAGGATACCATCTTCTCCTTGCGACTAGAAGACTAGCCCTGTGCCGCAGTCCCCTAGGCTGAAAAGTGATTGTCTATAAAAATGATCTGTAGTCCATTCCCGCTGTAAATTTACAGACCAGTTGAATAGTTTTGGTTCTGAAAACAAGACTGATAGACTTCATGCCCGTGAATTTGCCCCCAGGCATGCCTTTACAAGCCTTTTCGAAATTCAGATTCAAGACTATTAGAATGAAAGTCTGTCCATATATACTTTTACCCTATTACTATTTTGACGTTTGTTTGTTAAAGATTGTCCTTACATTACATAAAACACGGGTTCTTGAGTTGGAAGCGCGTAAACTGTTTTGACGTCAATTTTCGATCCTGAGAAAAGATAAAGCCAGAACACTCTCTCTCTCTGTCTGTCTGTCTGTCTGTCTCTCTCTCTCTCTCTCTCTCTCTCTCTCTCTCTCTCTCTCTCTCTCTCTCTCGCTCTCTCTCTCTCTCTCTCTAGCTCCTATAAGTATCTAAAT
>NC_090736.1:28797640-28810140 GCF_036898095.1 Palaemon carinicauda
TATTGTGCTCAGTTTTCTGTTTTGAAGACAGGAAAATGCAGAACACGTTACAGAGTATATGATCTCTCAGGTAATTGTAATGATATTAGTTATGTTTCTATTGATAAATTTTCCTCAGTCCAACTTTCAAAAACTTTTCAGATATAATGCTTGGGAATTTTGGAGGCCGTTATAATGGTAAATTTTCTATATATTACGATAATAATAAAAATTGTAAATTCATAGCTGTTATGTTACACATGGATTAATGTTCTTGGAGCTCTGAAGTATGGACTTTTGATAATGAAGCAAACATCTATTGAAATATCCCTACTACAACTACATTCATACATTTTTTTTCTATACTCATTTACATTGGACTATGATTCATCCCCTTTTTTAACCCCCCCCACAAAAAAAAAAAAAAAAAAAAAAAAAAAAAAAAAAAAAAAAAAAAAAAGCGTCGATACGTTAACCATGATTTCTTCCTAAAAGGTCAACTTTGAACTTGATACCAAGGGCCGTGACCTTCAATGCACAAGCTATTACGACATTTGTCTTCTTCCAGCTCATTCATATGGAAATTGAACGACATTTTCCCTCCCAGTCCTTCCGTTATCTTCCTCATCTCCAGAACTGATGAACTCCCGCCCTCGCTAATCCAGACACCAGACCATTCTCCTTTTATCGTATTGCCAGAAGACAAGCGCCACGCTTTTTGCTTTCTTCGTATGACAACATTTGTTATTTCATTTCGTCTAAGATGCTTTCTGAAAGAAGCAGAATCACCTGCCTTATCGTCCGATATGTTCCTAATTACTGTCAGAAGAGCTACAAGGATTCTCATCCGCAACGCCAAATATTCATCAGATCAGACTCATCAGACTTACCTACTTGCAAATGGGTTAGTGAGAAACACGTTCCCACAGTCATGTAGCATAGGCAGGAGTCTTTATGGTTGGGGAAAGACCTTCCTGTATATACTCTCGACTTCTGCAATGGGAACTATATCATTACACTGTCGCCTCTTTCTAAATATTCTGCGAGGCTGCATTATCGAGATCATATGCTTTGCCAAAGAAGTTAATTGAATAACTGATTTACAATCATTTTCGTGCCATGTTAACGGTTTAAAGGCCACTCATGAATTGCAGAGGCAAGGAACAGTGACATTGCCTATCAAGCAGGACAATGCCCTAGAGACTGACCATAAATAAACGTGATCCACGCCTAAGACCCTCTCCTCCCAAACTAGGATCAAGGAGGGCTAGGCAGTGGCTGCAGGTGACTCAGCAGAACACACCTATAGACACTCTCAAACCAGCCCCCCCCCCCCACATCCTTAGCTCACAAGAATCGTAAGGTTGCAGCGACCAAAGGAAATAACGAGTCTGGCATTCACCTGGCAGGGACGTTACCACTTCGGCCACCATAACCCAGAGAATTTATATGATTGAGTGTCATTTGTCATTTCTACACCTTATTAAAAGACCAAATAATAGCAGGATTAGATAAATGTGATATGAAAGACCCATAAGGTGAAATCATATATCTAATCTGGAATTCATTCCCATACATAGACAAACGTTCTTTTTCTAGTATTTTCTAATCAACCATATATTCAGATCGTAATGAAAGTATATTTTTCTGTTACTCATTTGAGGAATATAGTTTAAAACCACTTTAACAATCTTAGAAAATGATTATAACTCAACGTAATAACAAAAACAACATAGTAAAATTTTGATGTTGTAGATAACTATGCTATGGTAGAAATGCGCTGTTAAAATTTAATGACAACAACTGGGTTTATTAATTTTGCGCTAACTGTCGGTCGATTCTATATTATTGAATTAGATTTAAAATTTTACTATATTTTACTATTTTACTATATAAAAATAAATCGATAGTAAAGACAGTAACTGCTAGATTAATGAATTAGATTTATATTATCGTCCAACAATTATAGTAGTGGTTATTTCGAGTATCTGGTTTACTGTCATGTAAATAAAAGACACGAAATTTCTTTTATATGAAAAGCTAGAGTGTAAAACAATAAAATCATATTTACAACACACAACAACTAGCAATAACAATTTTGTTAAGATCCTATTTTTACAACCGATACCACCATTAGTAACAACCAAAAGGTAAGCACGGAGAGGAAGGGAAGCGAAAGCAACAGAAATCTTTAGGAGAAAGTTGAAGCCTCTCCAAGGACAGAAAAAGAAAGTTCAGGAGTTCAGGTGGCACGATTTTTTAATCAAGTTTCTCCTGATATTTTTTTTTTCGTGGAGCACGAACTTGATCTCTATATAAAATACCTAAGGTGCCTCAAACCCTTTTCTTTTCCTCTCATAAGAAATATTTATCTTTAATTATAGTACCCCCATTCTCTCTCTCTCTCTCTCTCTCTCTCTCTCTCTCTCTCTCTCTCTCTCTCTCTCTCTCTCTCTCTCACACACACACACACTTGAATGTCCCAAAGATTTTCTTTTTCAGGCTTTATTTGGGAAACTATACTATTTCAGATATTGTGCGCGGATACAATTGTTAAAAAATTGTGCTTCTTGCTTGGCTATATTGTTTTCTTATTCACATGGTTGGGAATACATACAGTGTATCTATATCTATCTATCTATATATCTATCTATCTATCTATCTATCTATCTAACTATCTATCTATCTATCTATCTATCTATCTATCTATCTATATATATATATATATATATATATATATATATATATATATATATATATATATATATATATATGAATATGTACATAAACCCATAAAAACACATGTTATATATTTTATCAAAAGTTTAAATATATATATATATATATATATATATATATATATATATATATATATATATACATATATATATGTATATATATATATATATATATATATATATATATATATATATATATATATATATATATATATATATATATATATATATATATATATATATATATATATTTATTAATGTAATGTGTGTGTAAGTCAAACCTACAAGGTTTAGTATTATTAAGAAAAAGAGAGAGAGAGAGAGAGAGAGAGAGAGAGAGAGAGAGAGAGAGAGAGAGAGAGAGAGAGAGAGAGAGAGAGAGAGAGAGATGTTAAAAGGCTAGGCAGAGAGAGAAAGAAATCCGTGTCGGGAACGATTCTTTGTAAAGGCAGGAAACTTAGTCGATAAGATATAAATAAAGATTGATTGACATATTTTTGGAACTTATATACAGATTTAGTTTGAAAGCTCAAAAGGTTAGAGAGAGGATTTTATAAGGAATACGTTATGAAATATGATTCAGAGCCTGCTAGAAGTTAGTAGATAACGTGTCATAAAGAATGCTTGAGTAACTCTTTGAGCTTATGCAGCCTTACAAAACGAACTCTGAATAACATGATGTTAATCATGTGTGGAATGCTAAGGCTCCGGTTGAAAGTGATTCATGTTATAGTCACCTGATCAATTCAAGTTAGTGCAGGAAGCAAACTATGTGGAATAAGAAAGGCTCCTAGCCTATGCCCAGATACTAATACAATCAGTTAGGATCAAGACTCTCACCTGTAAGGAGGTGGATGAGTATGGTCATGTTGAAAGAAATTTCGCCATTACCTTTAGAGGTTATGTACACATTTGAACTAACCTTATCATCGTCTTACCCTTCCATCATGGTTCAATTTAAATCACCTGAAAGACTTGGAATAAACATATAAGTAAAGAAAAAGCAAACTGTTGTGTAAAAAATGATAGTCAACCGTAACTCATCAAACAATATACATAAAAGCAACGAACAAACATCAAGAAGAAACATTAATGTGGTAAACTTTGAAGAAGGTGACCATACAATGAATACCTCACAATAAATTACTTCCCTCACACACACACACACACACCACACACACACACACACACACACACACACACACATATTAAGATGAATTATATGATGCTGAATTAACATACGTAATCATAAAAAAAAAATTATAAAATCCAATAAACAATAATTGTAAATATCACTGATAGTTTTTGTGTACATCCCAATTCATTCGTGTGCGCGTGTGTTTACATACAGTACATACACATACTAAGAGTAATTAAAAACCGCTCATAAATGGCAGAGACAAGGGGCAGTGACAATGCACCAAGCAAAAAATTAGTCAGAAACAGTAAAATTTAAATATAATATAAATAAACATTTAGAAGCAAATAAAACTTGTGGTTATTCTGCAAGTAAGAATAACGATGCCCTAGAGACTGTTTACAGTACAGGGAGGGTGGGCAATGGCTGCTGATGACTCAGCAGGTAGACCCAGAGGCTACTCCAAAGGATAGTGAGATTGTATACACTTCAAGAAAGTATTGAGTTTAAGCGAGACTCGAACCCCAGTCAGGCTGATCGCCAGGCAGGGACGACGTTTCCAATAGACCGCCACAACCCCTTTTTTATGAATGAGAGAAACATGCAGCCTCCAGATATCTTGGAGGAAGTCGTGTACTAGATATTGTAGGTGTCAGTGACTTGTAAAGAATTTCCCCTTTTCTGGCACCTGGTCTCGAATGGATGGGAGTCTTCATCAGCCAAATGGGTCTAGCTCGGCAGGGACCAACCACCCCATCCTTCTGATTGCGGTACATCCAAATCATGCAATACTCCTGGGACCTCGGGTTGACAATATATGCTCTCTCTCTCTCTCTCTCTCTCTCTCTCTCTCTCTCTCTCTCTCTCTCTCTCTCTCTCTCTCTCTCTCTCAAATAGATGGAACAGACTTCCAGAGGGTTTAGTGAATAATAACACAGTAAACTATTCCATGAATAAGCTAGACATTATCATACATCTCTTAAACATTACATTAATTCGCTCTGTCCGCGAACGGACTAAAAAGTCTCCTAAACATCCAAATTTCTTGCTACCTCTAGTAATTCTTTCTCCACTTATTTCTATTATGATTTCAGCGTTACAAGAGTTAAATGTATCTGTGCTTTTCATCGGAATTAAGGACAGTTGATATATAATTATATTTTATTGGTCATGAATTTACTTACCATCAATATAAAAAAATAAGGAACAGTTAACAGATTAAATAACGATTTGCTCAACCTATGTTCTCCAAAAATATCAATATTAAATGCATGAAAAAATCACGCGAATGCCAATTATTTTCTGAGATGAAAAACTATCCTGTTAAGGAGTTATAAAAGCCTCCATTGTATTTTGAAAGGTTACTAAAAGATGCAATATTGCTGTTTGTCGATACGCATCAACTGAATTCTGTTCTAAATGGGATTTTTGACTATAATAAATGATATTATACATTATTCCTTAAATATTATAGTTGATATGCTTTGAGATATACTAGGCCTAAGTAATTTAACTTTGAGACATTTTAATTATGACTGTCTCATCCTTTATAAACTGTTTCTCCTCAACAAGCATGAAAGGTTAATTACAAAGAAAAAAAGTAATACCACATTGATACATATATTAGAAATTATTATTATTATTATTATTATTATTATTATTATTATTATTATTATTATTATTATTATTATCATTTATCGGTAATTTAACTCTACGTGGTAAACTCTGGCATTATATACAAAGTGATTCAAGAATCATGCTAGTGAAAAAGTGTCTCTTTTAACTTTTTAAACAACAAATACAAACATATAGTTTTACTACATATTTCTATTCAATCTATTTTTTAATTCTGTATTTGGTATGTTAAAAAGATCACTAGCCTTCAATTTGAATACATCTTAAAATGCATATGATGATATCCTTCGAGTTTTCGTTTCGAAACAGAAGGGTTTTTACCTCCGCCAACGAAGTTGAGAGTACGTTATGTTTTCACCAGAGTTTGTTCGTTTGTTTGTTTGTGAACAACTTCCTGGCTACAATCTTATTCAAGGAGTAGTGAAACTTTCAGGGATTAACTGTTAGGTTGAGATGTAGAAGTGATTCAAATTTGAAAGTCCTAGGTAAAAGGCCAAGGTCAAAGTGTAAGTGACCTTGCTCACATCCTTCTCACCATACTAGGTCACTGAAGAATTGGTCTGTTATAAAGATCAGTAGCTCGCTCTCATACCATGCCCATCAGAAGAGGTCAGTAACATTGAATATGCCTTCCCCAAATCAGGTTAGCTACACTGTTAAAAAATTGCATTAAAAAAAAACGGCAAATGTCTAGCAACATTTATTCCAGGATTCTCATCGTTTTCAAAGCGGAAATATTGACGTAATGGAGTGATATTACGGTTACCAACTCGTAAACGATAATAACAAAGTAAGGTAAAATTTTCTAACAGTGTAGAAAAGACCAGTGACTGGTCCCTGTCTACCACTTGAAATAATTGTTAGAGTTGTTAGAATAATTAATTGAATTTAACCTCTTTTGTATTAGCTTCCAAGATCACATTGGATTGGATAGCTAAAATCAACCACTGACTCAAGGTTAAACTATATAGTCACTGACAATTGTTATTAATCACAAATTGGGTAGCATTGTACAAATCTTGAATTGGAGTTTATACAGTATAGTTTTTAACCTTGGTTATACCTCATTTATCTGTATTTTAATTAAATTATTTTTACGGTACAAGTATGATAAAACATTACAGTGTAATAAAGAATTAATATAGACTGAAAGCAAAATTATATAGAAATATCTATAAATCGAATACAATAACAAATTTGTTATACCTCATTAATCTGTATTTCAATTTAAAGCAATTGTATTTTACGGTATGATAAATATGAAAAAAAAAAAAAACAACACAATGCATCAGAAAATTAATATAGACTGAGAGCAAAATGATAAAAAACTCTCAATAAACTAGGAATCAATTGCAACATAAATTCAACACCACTCCAGTAACATGTATCCAAGCAAAAGATATTTTCTTTTTTTAGAGAGAGAGAGAGAGAGAGAGAGAGAGAGAGAGAGAGAGAGAGAGAGAGAGAGAGAGAGAGAGAGAGAGAGAGAGAGAGAGAGAATTTCACAATAAAACTGCGGATAAATTTCGTATACCAAGTGCCAAAGCAAATTTCTAAATCCCGAAAGAAAAAACACATAAAAAGGCTCATTTAAGGCCAAATATATTTACGCCATGCTGCGTGTTAATATAAACCTTTTTTTTTAATGTAATTTAAAGAAAAAATTTGCTTAGGGGATTAAAAAGGCAGAGAAATATGGAAATAATTCATTTGGGCGTTGGGTTACTCGATTTGTGGTAAGGGAGAGAAACCGCGTCATGGCCAAATTCAATTAGGGTTGGCCCGTGTGCTATACAACATCGGGTGTTGGTGGTTTTATTACAAGCTTGTTATCGACAACATACACATTGTAAGGGATTTTTTTTTTCAGGTAAATAGTTGTTCTGTTACATGGCGCATGATGTTTGAAATATACTTTAGAATTTAATTTAGGTTACGTAAATATAGATTTGTACACTTATAATAATGTTGACACTATATATATACGTACATATATATATATATATATATATATATATATATATATATATATATATATATATATATATATATATATATATATATATATATATATATATATATATAGGCCTATGTATATACTGTATATATATATATATATATATATATATATATATATATATATATATATATATATATATATATATATATATATATATATATATATATATATATATATATATATATATTTATATATATGTATATATATATATATATATATATATATATATATATATATATATATATATATATATATATATATATATATATATATATATATACTGTATATATATATATATATATATATATATATATATATATATATATATATATATATATATATATATATATATATATATATATATATATATTGCTTGCTTTGTATGTATCCATGCAATTAATCTTTACGTTCATGCAAATAAGAAAAATAGGACAAACATATTTCCTTTAGGGAAAGCAGCGTATGCTTAGATTCTGCATGTGAAGCCGAACCTCTATTACTTAACGTTTGGGAAAATGCTTATAAGAAATGGCAAAATTCTGTATCCAATTCGGATCCAAGAAAGACAAAAACAAAACTAATTTGAATAAGGAATCGAACCAGTAATGCTTTTGCAGCTGTTAGATTTTGCTTTTAGAGGAAAGTGTACCATGCACCGAGACGAGGGATTATTCAGGAGTAAAGGGTGAAGATTGCAAGTGTCTGGTTTTAGTTCCAGTTTCATCACAATAGATGCTCACCAGAACGTTAGCCGGACAAGCCCAACCCCCCTTTCGGATGTCCAAACAAATTAGTGGCCTCCCCAGTAAATGGTCCCGGGTTGAACCGATCTGCTGCCATGCGGATTCTAGGCGAACACGTTATCACTATACAAGTCAGGAAGGTAGAAAGAGCAATCAAAGATTTCAATACCTCCGCCAATGAAGATTATCAGCATTTTAATTCAAGTCTACGGGTCAGGGGTTCCCTATTTCATATGTTGACTGAATGAATGTCTTGTATATTAAAAATCCTGGATCCGGTTGGTAATCCGGATCACCACTAAACTTTAACCACTTCTAAGTAAACTAATTTTTGACATTCCAGTATATTTTCATCAAAATTCATACGTAACTTTTTAGTTAGCCTGGTGACAAGAAACAAAGGCGAAAACCTAACCATAGCGGAGGTAATTACATACATGGTCAAGACGTTATAAATGAAATAATGCATAAAGTGGGGCAATAACTAAATCAGGATAATTTTTGTAGATAAACGATGACGATATTAAGTGGAAGAAACCAATGAAACCATTGTAATCGAGAACGACATCAGGTATGGGAAAGGTTGATGTAAGTGTTACTTTGAGGGTAACTAGATGCCCAGAAGGTGAAATATAGTTGTAGAGCATTAAGGGCGTAACATTATTAGTGGTTGATCTATGTAAATAAAGTAATTTTTTATTCATATGATAGTATAGTAGGAAAAATGTGTATACTGTATATTTTCCTTTAAGGTTAAATCATGGTAATAGCATCTTTCATGATCTTGGCTATGAAGTTTTCTTAACAATTCCAGACAACCTCAAATCAATCAATCAATGAATCAAAATTACTAAATAGTTGGATTAGAGTAAATAACCTTTCTCAACTAACTGCAGTCTTTTTATCAACTTAGTTGAAGTATACCTGATTCTGAATAAACAAAATATCAACATTTTAGAATGATAAAATATTTTCAACGTCACAATGGTAAACTACATCCCAATTGCAAAGTTTCAACTGAAGGACAAAATGAGGTTAACCTGTACTGTAACTACTTCCACGTCAAACAAGAAAAAACTTCATTAGAACCTTAGTTTAGAAGTTTCCCTTTCTAAGAGACTTTGCTGAAGAAACGCAGTGATATAAGTGTATACTAAGGACTACTCTTTCAATAATAAAATTTCTTCAAAGCACTGCCATGTCAATTTATTGGAGAAAACTGAGTTATCTTTCCTTTATCTTTCTTTCATGCATACACCTACGCTAATACACACAAATACATATATATACACACACACCACACACACAAAAACACACACACACACACATACACACACGCACCCACACACACACACACTCACACACACACATACACACACGCACAGACATATATATATATATATATATATATATATATATATATATATATATATATATATATATATATATATATATATATATATATATATATATATATATAAAGTGTTTGTGTATGAGTTTTAAATGAATCATGAAATTCTAATATTTCAGTATGAAACTTTAGTTTGCCATTCGAATGATGGGACGCAGTCTAGTCAAAAGTTATTGCGACGGAAAACACGCAATTGTAAACACAAGTAGATTCTAAAATCTATCTCTACGAAAGAGAGAGAGTAGCCCCACTCTATCTAGTTTTGTTTAACTCATCTCTGTAGGAGTAGTTTCCTCATAAATGGGTAAATGATATAATGACAGCCAACGATTTCCGTAGATAATGACTTGGCACACTTGCTGTGACAATTAGATTGAGAATGACGATAGCTCGTTTGGATAGGGGTCAATAACGGTCATTAGGTGATTAGGCCCTAGTGAGGAGAACTTGTTGTGATCATACCATGATTCAAAGTCATCGAGGGAGAAGTTCTTCAATTGCATATTACGATCAATTAGCATATAAATGGTTACTGACGCCTTCTGAATAATGAAGGACGGTTCATTCAATAGCAACTCCCAGTTCAACTCTTATTCTTATCTTTAGATTAAGGAATTCTATAGTCTATAGAAATTAAATTAATTCCAATTGAAACGTTTATGTTCTATGATAATGTTGACCTTTTTATTATGAGAATAACTCCACCTTTTCGTTTGTGGAAGTTTACACGTCAGATGTAGGGGTAGGTTTAATACACACACACACACACACACCACACACACACACACACACACACACACAGACACACACACACACACACACACACATATATATATATATATATATATATATATATATATATATATATATATATATATATATATATATATATATATATATAGTGTGTATGTGTTTAGTGAAAGATTGAAAAAAGCGAATCAGAGAATGGCTAGGTTAAGTAGAATCGCCTGAAATTTCATATGAAAATCAAACTATATGTTAGTTTAGTGAGACCGGTGTTACTCAATGGACATGAATCATGGTATGACAATGGAACAAACTTCATTAGATTTAGTAGATTTGAGAACAAAGGACTCAGAAGGATATTGGGAGTTGAATGGCAGGTCAGAATTAGAAATGAAATTATAAGAGAGATTACTTGTGCTATATGTGGATGAGATCATGATGAGGAGTAGATGGAGATGGTTTGGGCATGCTCTTACCCCTCCCCAAGAGGAATTAGGTCACCAAACGTTCAGCTAGGCTCCACAAGGCACTAGAGGAGTTAGAAGACCTAGGCCTACATGGCTGAGGAATATGAAGCTCGAAGTAGGAGATGATAATTGGAGAAGTATTGAATTAAAAGCTCAAGATAGAGAAGCCTACGACTGGTGAAATCTAACCGAGGCCCTTTGCGTCAGTAGGCGTAGGAGATGATATATATACACACAAACACACACATACACACACACACACACACACACACACACACACATATATATATATATATATATATATATATATATATATATATATATATATATATATATATATATATATATATATATATATATATATATATATATATATATATGTGTGTGTGTGTGTGTGTGTGTGTGTGTGTGTGTGTGTGTGTGTGTGTGTGTATGGAGGTGGGATAGGGTGATCCAAGGTCTATTGAATATTCTATAGACCTTGGGGTGATCCAACCGCCCCTCTTTAGAAGCTGCAATTAGCGGATCTGGGTATATGATAGGCAGTGGGTAGCACATAGCTTTGCCTCCACCCATTCACCCAACTGTAAATCGATATGAGCATCTGCCATATTTAATAAAGATTTGTCGAGATACTGTAAAGTTGTACCTTCCTAGAGCCACCCTCTTTTAAGGGGATAAAGATTTATAAAAGGAAATATTTACAACTGAATTGATATTCATATGTAACGTTAAACTTATTGAATATTATTTTGGCAATAATAAAAGGTGTCTTATAAAACTTTCTATTAATATACTTAATGGCAGTTGTTAATGAGAAGAAAAATTAATTGTGAATCCCACCAGCGAAGTAGAAAATGCAATAAAAAACTTATTATCTAAAAAAAAACCTTTCTTAAAACAAAAACTGCTTTCTTGAAACAATGTTTCACGATAAAAAGGCATCAACATAGTCTCTATTGTGAATGCTACCATTAACAATGATTAAACTGGCAAAGCTAAAAAGTCAGAGCTATTAAAAAAAATAAATAGAACAAAAAATGTTGGGAGCGAACCTTCAGGTAATTTCCATGAGACTAAATGGCCGTTATAGAAACAAAATTCAGGGAGAAGATTGTAAAAAATAAAAAAAGAAGAAAAAAATCTTCTATTGGAATACAGCTGAATTTATCGAAAGTGCCAGGATTTTTTCTATAGATGATAACGTTCATCTTGAAATCTATAGGTAAATAAGGGGCTATTAATTGTGGTTCAAGTCTACCAACGAATTAATTTCTCTAATCAAGCGTTTTGGCCTCTGATTAGGATTTTGCTTGAGAATTATGTTTCTTAAGTAGAATCCAGGAGCTGGTTATTCTTTGCTACTTTTATTTTGATTAATCTGTAGTAGTAATATTAATAGTAATAATAATAATAATAATATTAATAATAATAATAATAATCATTATTATTATTATTATTATTATTATTATCATTATTATTACTATTATTATTATTGTTATCATTATTATTAGCCAAGCTACAACCCTAGATGGAAAAGCAAGATGATATAAGCCCAAGGGCTTCAGCAGGGGAGAAATAGCCCAGTGAGGAAAGGGAATAAGGAAATAAATAAACGATAT
>NC_090736.1:28815140-28832640 GCF_036898095.1 Palaemon carinicauda
CCTCTTATTATTACAGCTTTTATATCTTTCTATTTTCAAGACTTTGCACTGGTGATTATTAAAGTCTTCATATCTTTCTATTTTCAAGACTTCGCACCTGTGACTAATACAGTTTTTATATCTTCCTATTTTCATGACTTTGCACCTGTGAATATTCCAGCTTTTATATCTTTTTATTTTCAAAACTTTGCACTTGTGATTAATCCAGTGTTTATATCTTTTTATTTTCAAGACTTTACACCTATGATTATAACAGTTTTTATATCATTCTATTTCCACGATTTTGCACCTCTGATTATTACAGCTTTTATATCTTTCCATTTTCAATACTTTGCTCCTGTGAGTATTACAGTCTATATATCTTTCTATTTACAAGACTGCACCTATGATTAATACAGTTTTTATATCTTTCTATTTTCAAGACTTTGAACCATTAACTATTAAAGTCTTTATATCTTTCTATTTTCAAGACTTCGCACCTTTGATTGATACAGTTTTTATATCTTTTTATTTTCAAGACTGCACCTGCGATTGATACAGTTTTTACATCTTTTTATTTTCAAGAATTTGCACCCGCAATTATTAAAGTTTTCATATCTTTTTATTTTGAAGACTTTGCACTTGTGATTATTACAGTTTTTATATCTTCGTATTTTCAAGACTTTACACCTGCGATTATTACAGTTTTTATATCTTTCTACAGGAAAATCCGGAGACGAACGAAATATCGAAGCAATAGGTTCTCTATTTGTACCATTATAATACTGACGTTCAAAGTTTCACTTTAACAAGGCTTTGCACAGTTAGAAAAAAAAAGTTTTAGCATTTTTAGAAGTGAATATTTCAACGATAGGATTTGCTAAAATATATTAAGATAATATTTGTATTAATTTTTCCATATTATCATACAAATTTGATGCCTGGTATTTAATGTGCTATACTGAATGTTACGTAGATCCTTTAAGTTTGAGAACAGTTGTACGAAATATCCCTTTCAATTATTGAAATAAGGTCCATTAACTCTTATCAATTCTTACACCCTGCCTTTTTCAGTGAAGCCGATCTCTCTCTCTCTCTCTCTCTCTCTCTCTCTCTCTCTCTCTCTCTCTCTCCCTTTGAAATATCATCTTGATACATTAAATATCTAAGCTTATTTGCATACAAATTTTGCCTGTGATGCGTTGTATGAGTGTGGTTGGACATGTATTTATTTCGGTGCGCGTTACATTGAATTTATAAAGATAATGGTTTATGAAATATAGAGGGAATATGTATATCTTTTTCTATTAAAAGATAGCAAATGCAATTTTTTTTCTTCTTATTCTTTTTGGTTACGAAACTAGTTTTTTTTACAATGTTAATGAGCATAGCGAAATGATTTTCTTCAAGTCTGACTATTTTTATAAAGTTATTAAAGTATAATTATGCATATACTTAATATAAGTATCTTTCTTTAATTGCTACTTCAGGGGTACTCAATGCGGGACAGATGATATCTAAAATATCTAGAAAGTACTTTTTAAAAATGTTTTATATTTTTATTGGTTCAATGATTGATTAATTTAACCTAAAGGAATCGAAGATTTCTAACGACATTCTTTTGATTATGAAACTCAAACAGCGATACTTTTTTAATTAAGAAGCTCAGACTAGATACTTTATGAATTAAGTATCTCCGACAACGATATTTTTTTAATCAAGAGTCCCAGATAACGATACTTTTTTAATTATTAAGAAACTAAGACAACGATAATTTTTTCAACAAGAATCTAAGACAACGATCAATTTTAAATCAATAAAGTTAGACAACGATACTTTTTTAATTAAAAAACTTAGACAATGACACTTTTTTTAATCAAGAATATCAGGCAACGATACTTTGTTAATCAAGAAACCCAGACAACTATACTTATTCAATTAAGAAACTCATACAACGATACCTTTGGAATAAAGAAACTCCGACATCGATAGTTTTTTTTTTTAATCAAGAAACCCAGACAACAATACTTTCTGAAGTAAGAAACTCGGACAACGATACTTTTTGAATTAAGAAACTTAGACAACGATAATTTTTTAATAAAAATCTCAGACAACGATAACTTTGAATTAATGAAACTCAGACAATGCTATCTTTTTAATTAAGAAATCAAATAAGCGATACTTTTTGAATTAAGAAACTCAGAAAACAATACTTTTCGAGTTAAGAAACTCAGACAACAATACTTCTCGAATCAAGAAACTCAGACAACAATACTTTTTGAATTAAGAAAGTCAGACAATGATACTTTTTGAATTAAGAAGCCCAGACAACGATATATACTATTTTAAAATAAGAAACTCAGACAACGATACTTTTTTTTAATCAAGAAACCCAGACAACGGTACTTTTTTAAGTAAGAAACCCAGACAACGGTACTTTTTTAAGTAAGAAACCCAGACAAGGGTACTTTTTTAAGTAAGAAACTGAGACAACGATACTTTTCGAATTTAGAAACTCAGACAACGATACTTTTTGAATCAAGAAACTCGGACAGTGATACTTTTTGAATTAAGAAATTTAGATGATATTTGTTTAACAAAAAACTCAGACAACGATAATTTTAAATAAAGAAACTCAGACAACGATACTTTTTTTAATTTAGAAACTCAAACAACAAAATTTTTTTGAATGGAGAAACTCATAAAACGATACTTTTTGAATTAAGAAACTCAGACAATGATACTTTTTCAATTAAAAAATCATACAACCATACTTTTTCAATCAAGAGATTCTGACAACAATACTTTTCGAATTAAGACTAAGACAATGATACTTTTCGAATTAAGACTAAGACAATGATACTTTTTCAATTAGGAAACTCAGACAACGATATATTTTCAATCAAGAAACTCAGACAATAAAACTTTTTGAAGTAACAAACTTAGACAACGATACTTTCTTAATTAAGAAACTCAGACAACGATACTTTTTGAATCAACAAACTCAAACAACGATAACTTTTGAATTGAGAAACTCAAACAACGATACTTTTTTAATTAAGATTCTCAAACAACGATACTTTTGTAATTAGGAAACTGAAAATAACGATACTTTTTAAATTAAGAAACTCAAAGATTATTTTTCAATTAAGAAATTCAAAAAAATATACTTTTTAAATCAAGAAAATTCAGACAACAATATTTTTTGGAATAAAAAATACGTAGATGACATATTTTTTTTTGAATTAGGAAACTCATATAACGATACTTTTTTAATTTAAAGACTCAGACAACGATACTTTTTTAATTTAAAGACTCAGACAACGATACTTTTAAATTAAGAAACCTAGACAACGATACTTTTTAAATAAGAAACTAAGACAACGATACTTTTTGAATTAAGAATCTCAGACAACGATACGTTTTGAATCAAGACACTCAGACAACGTGAAACAATTTCATAGCTTAGCAACATGTGGGATTAGAAGTTAATAAGAAGAAAGTGGGTTGAGTGGCTAATGGAAAATATAAACTAAAAAAAATTTCTACGATTCTTATAATTGAAAACTGTAAAAAATATGTAACACTCTGTTATCGGGGAGGCGGTCTAAGAGACTTATAAAATATTTTCCCTGTTCATTTAAAACTTCTCCAAAACCCTCAGCAGCCATCACATTCTCTATAGCCTACCTTGAATGTTTACTCCAAATTTAGCATTGAAGTCATAAGTCGAAATTTTCATACACACACACACACGCGCGCGCGCACACAAACACACACAAACACACACAAATATATATATATATATATATATATATATATGAAAGGCAATTTGTCACTAACACACTTGACTTAAATCATGTGAATTTCAACCATAAATTGCATATAATATCGAATTAAAATTTGGAATACTGTATAAACGGTCTATGGAATTTCTTTCATAATAACATATTCTGGAAGGATAAGGACCAATATATCTCAGCTGAAGCAGTTAGAATTATTTCGGCTGATTGTCACAGCTATCGTCATTACCTATCTTCCAATTCATATCTACAGCAGTCCCAAGGTGGAATTTTATTAGATATCTGCATCTATATATAATAATACATTTACATATAAGTAAATATATTCTTACTTCTTTGAAATATCAAGGAAGAGTTGCGGGGGAGAGTGAGTGCTTCCTGCACTCTATTTTTGGGGTGTCTGAATGTGCGTGGATGTAGTACGATATAGAGTAAAAGATGTGAGATTGGAAGTATGTTTTCGGAAAGAAGGAGGGGAGTTTCTGTTAAGAAAATGAAGAAATTCGAATACCAGGAGAGGCAGTACTATTTAGATACGTGAAGTTGAATAATCCACTAACTCTGCGAACTTCAGCGGACTATTAAATGCCTGGGAGTACGTTAACTATGGTTGGACGCTTAAAGAGGGTAGAAAGAAATCGTCCTCAAACTTAGTCGGAAAAATATCACCGAAAAAAACAATAAAGTTAGTAATGGTAACACGCCAACAGGGCTGGAGTCATGTCTTAAGATGTGCAGCACTCGGCTCACGTTTGCAGTATCTGTAGAACGACCCTTGTCAATCACAGACCATTTTATATATTTGGGAAAGTGTAACAGTAGGCTAGAGTCTAGAAAACTAGTGCAAGACTTGCTGTAATCTGTCTCTGTCTCTCTCTCTCTCTCTCTCTCTCTCTCTCTCTCCATCCATATTGTGTCCCGAAATTAAAATTTAAAATGTGTTTGATCAAAGGCATCCCAAGAAAGCAGCGCCGAGATCAGTTGGGTCCTGCCTTTGGAGAGAGAGAGAGAGAGAGAGAGAGAGAGAGAGAGAGAGAGAGAGAAGAAAAAGTAAAAGACGGATATTGAAAGGATCCTTAATATACGAGAAGGAGGAGGGACAACAATATGATTACGGGACTTCAAGTTATTACGGACGGGGAATAATGACACTCAAAAATGGGAAGTTAATTCAATGACAGAAGAGAGAGAGAGAGAGAGAGAGAGAGAGAGAGAGAGAGAGAGAGAAATCGTTAAAGCATGTACAATTAACTTTCATAGCCCCGCCACAAAAAAAAAAAATTAAAAAAAATGGCAAGGATGCATGAACGATTCTAGAGTTTCATGTACGCTAGTACACTTATGTCATTGCCAGGACCTATTATGTCCTAATGAATCATAACTTATGACTATGTATACCACTTACTACCGACAGAAAAACTATACTAGATTCTGATCACATAAATCTTTAATTGATCACAGCAAAGTTCATGACATATCCAAAGAAAACCAATATACTCTCCATTCTTCCTTATTCTATATTAAGATAGGTTTTAGTAAATTGATAGATTTTTTTATATATATATCCAAGCACGTGTATAGTAAAGTGGGGTAGAATGTTAACTAACAAAATTCATGTAAACAAATATCTTCGTCCTGTCAGAATGCCGAGACTGAGCCGAGCCATGGCTCAGTTGATGACGGTAGAAAGGAAGAAAATAAAAGTAATCATCGTCTGACTGACTTTCTCTATGTAGGTCGAGGTCATTGCTTTTTTCATCTCTCACTCCCCCCTCACTGATAATAGAAACATATTTAAGCTTGCTGTTTTATACAGTTTGAATTTTTTTTTTTTTGTGTTTTTCTTGCTCTTAACTGTCTGTATATAAGCTCGTTATCTTGTTGAATAAAACTCACTTGCATTCATTTCACCCATCTATTACTATCTAACAGCCACCTCACACACTAGAATTCCCTTATAAAGCACCAATAGACAACGGCTCAGGAAATCATATTATTTTGATGAAAGGCAAAATAATAAGGTATATATCTCAGTGTACCTAATAATACTATAGAAAATATTGGAAGATTGAAGATTGAGAAATATAAATATCACACAAATGAAATTTGACCAGACAAGATTTTACCTTGTGTTTTTCATCTTCTTTGAACCACAGTTAGACACAGTCATGGCAGTGACACTGTGAAGGAAAGCTTTATGAGTAGTGTCCAAAACAATGGATACCATGAAGGTATCTCTCTCTCTCTCTCTCTCTCTCTCTCTCTCTCTCTCTCTCTCTCTCTCTCTCTCTCTCTCTCTCTTTTTCAAAAAAAAAGTCCAAATAAATGAACTTCATCTTCAATATGGAAGGAAAAATTCAATAATTTTTGGGGGGGCAGGAATAGAGTCCAAATGATGATGAGGCCTCTCAAGCAAGAGGCTTCGAGGATATTTAAAACCCAGGGCTCGGTCTTAAGTTCATCGTACAGATGCTAATGCTACGTTCTGAGACATGCAGAAAAGAGGGAGGAACCCCCCCCCCCAACCTCTTGTAGACGGAAGAGAGGGAATGTTCAGTATTATCTTTCGCTCTTAAAGAGCTAGAGTTTCAGTACCGTCTACAAAAACATACACATACATACACACATACACACAAACTCATATATATATATATATATATATATATATATACTGGTTACTCATGCAGCTTTTAATTCAATACTTCTCCATTCCTCATCTACTTCAAGCGCCATAGTCCTCAGTCATGTAGCCCTGTGTCTTCAACTCTTCTAGTGCCTTATGGAGCCCAGCTAAACGTTTGTTGAACTAGTATCTCTTAGGGAGTGACAAAACTATGCTCAAACCATCTCCATCTACATCTCATCATGATCTCATCCACATAAGGCACTTGAGTTATCTTTCTTATATTTTCATTTTTAATCCTATCCTGCCGTTTAACTTTAAATCTACTAAATCTATTGGAGATTGTTTCACTGTCATATCATGACTCATGTCCACGAGACTATTATATGCAGGTTGTCTGATTTCAGGCTATTTGATTTAAAAATTTTACTTGACCTAGCCATTGTCTGATTTTATTTCTTTTAATCTTTCACTTAACGCCAATTCTAAGATCCTTCTATTAATATTTGATCTTCTATTGCATACCCTGTTCTCATCCTCTCTGTCTTTCTTCTATTTATCTTAAGCAAATTTTCGTGTGATATTCCATGCAATCTGGTAAGCAAGCATTGCAAACCCTGTGGTGTTCTGCTTACAAGGAAAGCATCATCAAAATTCTCTAGGTCAGCTAATTTCCTGTTACCAATCCAGTCCAATCCTTCTCCACCATCTCCGACAGAATATGTAAACTGAATTACAATTGTAATCCTTTTATTAGGTAAAGGTATAGAGGGTCAGGAAGACTGCAGGTGCAAGAGGTTGATAAGCAGTAGCGTTTGCATGTAGCTGAGTTAGCTGGGTTGGTACGTGGGTAGTCTGTTTGTTTATAACCGGGCTTGAGAGAATCTAACCGGGCTTGTATGTAGCTAGATTCTACAAAGCCAGTTTCCATGTAACCGAGTTTGTATGTGGATGGGTTTGTAAGTAGCAGGAGTTACAGGAAGCAGGCTTTTTACATATCTAAGTTTATGAGTAAGCAACTAGGTGTCCGTGTAGGCTGGCCTATATGCAGCCTGGCTTGTGATAAGCAAGTTTTCATGGTGTCTTCAAAAGACACTCAGCAGGATATGACAGAACAGGAGAAATATTATCTAGTATTTAATTTATAAAAAATCCAAATGATGGAATCAAATGATTGACAAGAATCCAGTATTAGAAGGGTGGATAACATTAAAATTTTACCAAAATAGTTAATTTTATGATACAAGTATCAAACTTGCCAATAACGTTCTTTATAGTGTTTTTATGAAAGTAAAATTGAGAACCACTCTAATTATTCATTTTTCAAGATGGCCTCCACATTTTCCACATGTAAGATTTTGACGAGTGGATCATATGAACACCTTTTGATGACCAGAGGCCTAGATTTGAAGGAAAACTACTATATTTATGTCCATAGTCACTGTAAATACAATGTCAAGAAAATTCTAAAGTGGACTTGCACTAAATTTGACCGGAATTATTTTTTCTATTAGTAACTGGGTGGTTAAACTTAATATTTTACCAAATTAGTTTCTGTGATAATTCCATTATACAGAATTGCGAGTTTAACATTCTGGCAGTGTAATTGATATTGCCTATAACTCCCCAGGGGTTTCTTACAAAATGATGGCAGAAAAAAGTTGGTTATTTATTTACTCCCAAGCAGCAAAACTTCGGCTATATCAGTGAAATTAACATGAAACAAATGATAAAAGGAACATGAAATGATGATGAAGTGGGGTGGAACACAAGGCTAATAGGGTCAACTGGTTTAGACTGATGAGTGGAGGGATGGGTAAGGTCCGGCAATTGATCATACTGCATGGGATCCTACAATTTTAACGAGCAAGTTGCTTACATTACCAGGCCCCACTGGTGCAACTAGCTACCGTGAAAGTTGGCATGGGGTTTATTGTCAGCTTTATCAAGTCTCCCAAATACTCCTTGATTCGCCCCATATATACTGTAGTCAAGGGGTCGTACCCGAATTGACGGGAAGGTGCCAATGCGGGAAAGCCAAGCCAAGAAGGACGGGGCTTTTGTCCTTTGGATGGTGTACAGATCGCACGGGAGTAAATGGCACTAGATGAACGATCGGGCTAGGCGTAGAGGCAACAGCATAGAACCTAGTTGTATCCCCTAGAGTAAGTGTATTTATAAGTTGAAGGTGGTAAAAGCATTATCCCTCAGCCTTTTAACTGTCGAAGAATCAAATTTGTGCTGTGGTTGCTAAAAAAAAAAAAAAAAAAAAAAAAAAACCTCGGGTTAGTTAATCCTAATTGAAGAATTTTGTTTTGTATGTGTTGTGTTATTTCAATTTGAAATGTCAAGTAAACTTCGCTTGTCAATATCTCCCAATGAGAAAAGGGAAACTGACTGGACTAAATTCTTTATCTGGCAGGTAGAGAAAGATGAGACATTGATGGCACCCAAGAATACTTCAGACAAGAGCAAATCTGGGTATACTTTATTAAAAAAGAATATTATAGAGTTCAGAAGGATAAAATAAATGCCCATTGCTTTAGATGTTGGGCGAATTGATAATAGTCAGGGAATAGAAGAAACCCTGATCAGGAGTAATGCACAGAATCATTATTTGTGTGGAATAAAATTTAACAACGCTAAACTAGATAGAGCTAGAAAACGAAGATAGAAGTACACAGTAATGACGAAAGTGATTCAACTAAACATAAGAGAAAAAAGACCTCTCAAGAGCTATGTAAAATGGATGTTGCGAGATGTTTTCTTATGTGAAAAAGATAGTCCCATATCAGAACTTCGTGAAACAATGACAATGTAGCTCAATGACAGACTTAACCGTTGTGCAAAAACATTACAAGATAAGGAGCTACTTGCAAAATTTAGTTCAGGTGATGTCGTAGCCTAGGAGTTCAAGCACCATCCAAAATGCTTAACAGCTCTATACAACAGAGAAAGAGAGTTACTACACGGTCTTGAAACAACTACGGATCAAGAAAAAGTCGACACTGGCAATGAACTGGCATTTGTAGAGCTAATAATACAATCCTGGAGGTATAGCTTTCAAACTGGCAGATCTTTGTTTGCTATGTGAACGAAGACTAAGTGATTTTTCATCAGGTGCAATAAAGGTAAACAAAACAAAATTGAAAGAGAGAATTCTGGAAAGTGATATATAGATTCCTTCAACCACACTACAGGCAAATACTCTCATTATAGATGGTGCTGCATTGGTCAACTTTAACCAGCCAGGAGCATGTAAAACCTTTGAGGCATATGCCGACGATGTTATTTTGCCATACGCCCAGCGCTGTGCGAGAAATCACCGACGAAAAGACATTGTGTTTGATGCTTTTTATGACGATAGCTTGAAAGGGGAAACTAGATGAAAACGTGGAGCAGGCGGAAGAAGAAAAGTTACTGCAAACAGTAGACCACCTAAATCGTGGAACACATTTTCGAGATGTGATGAAAACAAAACTGAACTGTTTGTTTTCCTTGCCAACAAAATTGCTATGATGAACAATGAAACAGACATTATTGTTACTCGAGAGGAGAATGTTATCTCAAACAACGAAACAGATGTTTCCCAGATTTCACCTTGTAACCACAAATAGGCCGACACTCGAATGTTTCTTCATGCAAAACACGCAGCCGTCAACGGAAGTCAGAGTGTCATGATAGTAAGTTCTGATACTGATGTTGTAGTCATTGGTGTTTCATTGTTTGCAGACTTAAATATAGAAAGTCTAGGGGTTGCTTTTGGGAAAGGGAAGGATTTGAGATGGATACCTTTACATGAAATATCTAGATCACTAGGGCCAAAAGAAAGAGGGTTGCCATATGTTCATGCCTTCTCTGATTGTGATACAGTGTCTGCATTTGCTGACAAAGGTAAGAAGTCGTGCTGGCAGGCATGGAATGACTATCCTGAGGCAACAGTGGTTTTCACAAGATTTAAATCGTCCACAGAGGACTTATCATCTTCTGACATGTGAGTCATTGAAGAGTTTGTTGTGGTGATTTACGACCGCTCTGATGCCTCAAACAAAGTCGGTGAAGCAAGGTTTGAACTGTTTGCACGAAAACAGAAGCCTTATAATGCCATCCCACCCACTAGGGCAGCATTAGTAGAGCATCTGAAGCGAGGTGTACTGCAAGCAGGGCACACATGGGGCGAGTCGGTGATTCACATTAAGAAATTACCTTTACCTTCAAGTTTGGGTTGGCAAAAAGAATACAATGCTTGGATGCCATATTGGACCAGCTTGCAGCCAATAGCAGCGTCATGTTAACAGCTCCTAAAATGTTGATGTAAAATGATTTGTACAGGTAATTGTAAGTGCTATAGGTCAGGATTGCAATGCACAGCATTATACACCTGTACATGCAAAGATACAGTACATGAATCAATATGACTTTGTCAGTCTAATTTCGCGCATGGGCTTTGCAGTTTTTACAAAATTGTATTTACAGTATATACTGACGTAAATATAGTTTTACCTCAAGTCTAGGCCACTGGTCATCAAAATTACTTCGTATGGTCAATCCGTCTAATTTTGGAATGGGATTTTGCCGCCATTTAAAAATAATGTTGTAGACATCTTGAAACGTGAAAAAATTGAGAGGCTCACAGTTTTATTCCTTTAAGAATATCACAAGGAAGCTTTGTGCAAAGTTTTATGCTTGTATCATAAAATGAACTATTTTGTCAGGTATCCGCTCCACTATACCGGCCCCGTACACCATCATCTACCCAATTGGTAATATGAATATTATGATTGGTTAAACAGTGCCAGATATAGTTTAATCATGCTATCAAAACTTATAATTATTTTGGACCATAAATTAACGTTTTCATTAAACAGTATTGGCAGGGAATCCCCCAAGACGTATACAGTTTTGCAGTATTTAAGGCAATAATCCTATATACTGGTGAAAAACAAACTCACGTAACATTGCTATGTTTCCAGTTGCATATCAATTTCCCTATCAGTTATGGAAAGGGATAAAAAAAAAAACTCCAAACACATTAACATAAAAAATGGAGTTTTGTCAAATCCCCTTAAAACTGCCATATTAATGAAATGGACAGAAGTGAAAGTAGGTTATGCTTTCCCTCTTCTCCTCACTCGTTATCTATTGATTGTTATCATAACCTATAAATTAGAATACGACAACGTCAAGTATCACTCATGTTCAATTTTGAATATTTTTTTTTATTTGACGTCCCTCTCCCCATGGGTTCTAAAACAAGTAATGTGCAGTTGGACATATGAGTCCCTGGTACATATTGCCCTGCTTCGGATTTTTTTTGTGGGGGAGGCGGGGTGGGGGGAGGATGGCAAAGAGGTTCTTTTGAGGATAACTAGCTTTCCATCTGGAGTGTAAATCCAGAAGGACGAGTAGATTTCAGCATCTATTTGAGAGAAAGGGTCGTATTATCAGATGACTTATTTAGATGCATTCCAAAGGGTCGAATCAATATGCTAATGATATTTTGATTACTTTGAAATCTCGGTGATAAGTAGCGTCTATGTCATTAGTTCAAAGGATGAAAAGGATTATGATTTCATATTAATTAAATTCCTATCTATAAATATCTTGACGCTACATTCACTTTATGATACCAAAAATAATGAAAAAGTTATTCTGTATAAATTATGATGGCTATTACCTTATCACATATATTTTTATTTTTTAGTTCTTTCTTATCACTATTTTTTGGTAAATTGGTGATAGAAAACTCAAGTACACGAAACAAATCAAAATGTATAATTATTGGTCATTTTAGAGCGACATATCTTTTATGCAACCATTTTTCCCTACCAATCGACTTTCCTAAACCTTAATATATCTATCTTACCACTGAACTAACTTTGGAAAAGGAATTTAACTCGGAGATTATTGATACGTGTCTCCTCTCTTAGAATACGTTAAGTGTGCCAGACGGCTCCCAACTCCAAACCCTTCATTACTATGTCACTAATTTTGGATCAAGAATAATTGAACTTGTCTTGAAACAACGAAACATCTTTCCAGAGGTTGTGCCAGTTGCACTGTGTCTTCACCTTTAACATATGCTATGTAGCCCAGCTTTTACAAATTCAAAGGTCGCTCATGAATGGCAGAAGCAAGTGTCTTTGATAATTGCTTGGCTAGGAGGACATTGCCCTAAAGACTGACCATATACACATATGATTAGCACTCAAGCCCCCTTTCCCCCCAAACTAGGACCAGGGAGGGTCAAGTAATGGCTGCTGATGAATCAACAGATAGACCGATAATCTCTCTCAAATCCCTAGATCACAAGGATGGTGGGGTTGCAGACACTACAAAAAACTATCGAGCTTGAGTGGGTCTCGATCCCCAATCCACCAGATCGCTAAGCAGGGACTTTACCTCAACTCTGACCATTTTCGTGAGCGACAACAAATTTTCTTGGGTCACAAATCAGGTTACTAAAAATATGGTGATGTAAAGTATTACAGATTTCGTATAATCTTTTATTATTACACTTAACAAAAATGCTGTTGAACAGAATAAATTATTCGTCTGGCGATGAAATGGACATCTTCAGGGTTTTCCGTCTCGGGCATCCATGAAGCTGTAGGTTAGTAAACGATATTGAGTCTTTTTCCTTATGTTCAACTACCAGGGCTTACAACGGAGTTAATGATCACCAGAAATAAGCGAGAAGGAAACAGCAACTTCGAATCATTCGGAAACCAGATAAAATGATAGCGTTGGAAACTGAAGGATTGGTAATTTGGTTAAGAAATCGATTGGTTTCGAGTTTTCCGGCATCCTGACATTATTGACGACGATATCATTTGTAATGAATAAAGAATTAGAGAGAATTTAATTTAAAATCATATGAAATTGAAGATGTCCTTATAGAATTAAATAGCTTTCAGAAGACCTGTTTCTGGAATAAATCTTAAAATACCGCTAGTATACTTCAACACATCCTGCCGAAGAATCTTGCCAAGGATGAACCTGCCATCCTAAGAGAATCACTCTGGTTTGATCAAAAGTATTATTTATAACTGCAGATCATGGAATTCTGTCTCTCATTCAATAGAATGATTAAGGAGGTTTGTGTTGCCAAGAAAAGGCCGACTGTTGTCAATCGATTCTACATCGGAGGCACAGTGCCATATTATGGGGGTAAGAAGGTGCTCATTGGTGTTTTTCGATCAAGTAGGCCTATATACTCAATGCTCAAGGGTACTTGCCGGCTCGTCAGCTGTTTCAGGCTTTCTGAGGTAGAGAAATGCCTTTGTGGTCCAGTTTTGGAATTCTAATCAGGTATTTCCTCCGAAACACCTAGTGGATGCCTCGACTCATATCTGAAAGATTCAGAGAAATATCTTCTAAATTTCATTTTTTTTTTAAAATCATAAGAACTTTTATAAATCTAATGAAATAGCATTGTTTGTGTTAACGTTGTAAAATTAGTTTTAGTATTACGTTGTAGTTTTCTTTTTTATCTTTCTGTATTTACCTTTCATTAACCGACTTCCAATAATTCTGTCTTGTTTTACAGCTGATGGATATACTTATAGAAGATGATAAACTTTGAGTCTTGTTTCTTCCTATTTTCTCCCCTTGAGAAAGAAATGTGTCAGTATTAGAACTACAGGTCTGGCTCGTAGGAAGATATGGACGGGCAGAACGGGGCGAGAAAATTGTGTAAAACATTGATTTCCTATGAAAGTATCCTGAAAATGACAGAATTGGTATTTATTATTTAGGACGGTGTAGGAAGAGGGTGTCACTCTATGGGAAAACTGATTTGTTGCGAGACTTGATTCATTTGGAGGATAGCGGTAAGCCCTTTTAAGAGAATGGATTAAATTAACACGGATTATTAATAAATGTATAATGCGCATATCTTCTTTAAGAGCAATTTGAGACTAGACATTTTAACTTATGAAGAATATAGGAAGGATCAGAGGAGAGAAGAAATTTCAGCAACATTGAATATGTGTATGACTGATACCAAACAAGAGATTAAAATATAAATCGCCAGAAGGTAAGGAAGAGCAGAAGATGAAAAGTCTAACAAAAGGGGAAATGAGGTTCTGTAAACTGGACTGAAGCAAGTCAAGGTCGAATATTGTAGACACATTGCCTTAGTTTTGTTATCATGGGCCGTAGTTTGCATAAGCCCGTTTAATACTTTTCATGGGACAATACAGTTAAGTAGACTAAACGAAATACCATTTTTTATGTGTGGTAATTTTGTAAGATGACAAATACATTGATTTAATTTGTTATTCAAAGCAAAAATATTCTTTTTATCTGTACACGATAGCCTCTCAAACCAACTCATAAAAACCAACACAAACGCCCATTTAATTAGTTATAACATAATTGGCCTTACTGTTTTAGCGAGAGAGAGAGAGAGAGAGAGAGAGAGAGAGAGAGAGAGAGAGAGAGAGAGAGAGAGAGAGAGAGAGAGAGAGAATACATAACGGTAAAGCCCTTACGTTTTACGATGAGCCAGTCCATCTGCCTGTTGGTATAAAGATATTCGCATTATCCTTTGTAAATATACACAGAAAATGTTGACATTAGACGAGCGATGGTCCACAAAATACACTTCTTTGATTCTGTTTTTCTGGTTAAGCGTATCAAACTCTCTTTCAAAAGCTCAGCCTCAACGTTTGATGTCAAACATCCCTCCTCAGTGAAGTGTGTGTTCTCGGAGGTTTAATCTGAAGGGTTTCTTTTGTATATTATAGTTTCATAAATATCTTTTGTATGGAGATTTATAGAGCTGATTCAATGTTTGTAAAGATGAAAGAGGAAGCAATGGCTATTAACTTTTATTATATTTCCATTTGATTATATTTATCAATATTATTGCATCCACCAACGAAGCTAGATGGAGGTCATGTTTTCAATCCTGTTTGCGTGTGTGTGTGCGTGTGCGCATGTTTGTAAACAGTTTGCAGGCCACAATTTTGATCGTAGAGTAATGAAAGTTGAAGGGATTAAGTGTTATGTTAAAACCTTGAAATGGTTATACTTTGAAAGTTCAAGGTCACGGTCAAGCAAAATGTCCCATTCACGTAATCAGCCATAATTTTGGACATCGCTGTTACAGAGAATTAAAACTTGATTCATATTTGAGCTTATGAAAACATACGCCAATTATTACTTGTTAAGGTCAAGAGTCAAGGTCAAAGTCAAGGTCACGCAAAAGGTCGAGAAATAAGCTGCCGCGGCAGTGGTCTGTGCTCTACTGAGATGACATTATGCCATCATCAAAGTTTTCCCTTGCAACAAAGTAAACATTTTAAATTACTTGAAGGACGTAATCAAAACGTATAATATGTATAATTATTTTTTCGTATTCCCTTTCTAAACAACATTTATACAAGCATATTATATAACGCGGACTTCATAAATTTCTCGATGCTTTAAAAAACACTAAAGTGAGAGTCACTACCGATATTAATAAAAATATAATGGATTTCTCCAGCATTGACACAGAAGGAATGGAAGGACTTTACTGAGAGACCTTTTGGTTTTGTACAAATCAAAAATAATTCTGTTAATAATCTTTTGATGTGCTTTAAGTAGATAGCTCCTCCTTTTCTTTTCTTAATAGTGTTCATGACTTTGATTCTAATAATCATAAACAGAAATAATCTTACCCATTTATGGAAACAAGAGATAAGCATAGTGCATTCCTATCACAAATTTTATTTTTACTCCAATATATAAGGTCAGGTAGAACGTACCATTACAATACCGATGTTAGGTAGAACGTACCATCACAATACTGAGGTCAGGTAAAACGTACCATCACAATACTGAGGTCAGGTAAAACGTACCATCACAATACTGAGGTCAGGTAAAACGTACCATCACAAAACTGAGGTCAGGTAAAATGTACCATCACAATACTGAGGTCAGGTAAAATGTACCATCACAATACTGAGGTCAAGTAAAATGTACCATCACAATACTGAGGTCAAGTAAAACATACCATCATGACCAAAGGGAATTGACATGATATTGAAGATAATATCCAATTGATTTATTTAGTTATTTCCGTAATTATTATACTCAAATTAACAGATTAAAATCAATAACTAAAATATCCAGTTATCAGTCACGAGTGAAATAAACAGTATCACATAAACGCAGCTAACTGTAATTAGATAGCCGTTATATTACTTTCATCATGTTTGGTAGGACCATGGATTACCCCCAGCATATCATGCAACAGTTCACCCATATATATATATATATATATATATATATATATATATATATATATATATATATATATATATATATATATATATATATATATATATATATATATATATGTGTGTGTGTGTGTATATATATATACATACAGTATATATATATATATATATATATATATATATATATATATATATATATATATATATATATATATATATATATATATATATATACATATATAAATATATATATATATATATATATATATATATATATATATATATATATATATATATATATATATATAATATATATATATATATATATATATATATATATATATATATATATATATATATATATATATATAAATATATATATATATATATATATATATATATATATATATATATATATATATATATATATATATATGTATATATAGTGTATGTGTATGTGTGTGTGCATGTGTGTGTGTATGTGTGTGATTGTGTGCATGGAATATTGTGAGGGTTTTCGTTGTTACACTGAATATATAAATGTTAGATTAAATGATAATGGAATCTTCCATACTTTACAGATAAATTGAAAATCGATGATAAATTGTTCCCCTTGTCAACATGGAGGCCATAAAAGGAATCAATGATATTTAACTTGGATCGCCAGGCAATACTTTAAGTTGACGTAATATATCCATATTTTATCCCTTCTCTGAATATTGAATAAGAAGCTTGAAAATTTTTATGACTATTTTAATAATCCATGTAAAAAAGCTATTCAACGTTAAATTAACTTTGTATAATTGGAAAGCTCTGCGTAGAAAGATGTAGAAAACCGAATTTGTTTTTATTATTTTCAACAAGTT
>NC_090736.1:28842279-28849779 GCF_036898095.1 Palaemon carinicauda
AGCTCTTCTAGGAGGACACTAAAAAATAAAAACCATTGTTCTCTAGACTTGGGTAGTGCGATAGCCTCTGTACCATGGTCTTCCACTCTCTTGGATTAGAGTTGTCTTGCTTGAGGGTACACTCGGGCACACTATTATCTAATTTTTCATCCTCTTGTTTTGTTAAATTATTCATAGTTTATATAGGAATTATTAATCTTAATGTTACTGTCCTTAAAATATTTATTTTTCCTTGTTACCTTTCCTCACTGGGCTATTTTCCCTGTTGGGCCCATGGGCTTATAGCATTCTGCTTTGCCAACTAGGATTGTTGCTTAATAATAATAATAATAATAATAATAATAATAATAATAATAATAATAATAATAAAAGATGTACTTAGGTCTTCAACAATACTTCAATTACCTGTTAAAGAAGCTTCCGTTTTGCATTTTTCCGTCCCTAACGATATCTACTGAAAATAAGAAATATTCCAAATATCATTTCAGTTAAAGAATCCACAAGTTTTCACGAAGGATAATTCATTTGTTTTGATATATCTGGTGAAAATTATATAAAAGGTTCAGTAATAAGAGAAGGAAGCCATTCAATATCACAATAGTGACCCAGTAAAACACAAATTTAATTTAAATGAATCAGTGCAGCATAGTTTTCTATGAGTAATGCGGAGTATCCTATAAAGCTTATCCAAGCATAAGAGAGAGAGAGAGAGAGAGAGAGAGAGAGAGAGAGAGGAGAGAGAGAGAGAGAGAGAGAGAGAGAGAGAGAAAGAGAGAGAGAGATAATATTCACATCCTAATATAGTGTCGATGTATGGTCCATCGACAGAACAAAGGAAAACGTTATGTATTCAAATACAATATAAACTATTTCTAATTATGCTAATTTTCCAGATGTCTGATGCATGATGCAAAATCACAAACTACTTTAAATAGACAACTTACAAAATATTTAAGTGACAGCATCAAATTTTCAAATTTCAGATCCGAAAAGTTTTAAAACCTTAAATTTATTGTTGTTACACAAACTTTTCATTAATAATAATGTAACAATCTCAATGTTAAACTAATTAAAGATTATCAATTTTATTGACATAATCATTTACTGATCGGGTAAACTTAGTGGAACTTGACCGGCTTTCATGTTTATTGTTATCATTATTACTTGCTAAGCTGCAACCCTAGTTGGAAAAGCAGGGTGCTATAAGGCCAGGGGCCTCAACAGGGAAAATAACCAGTGAGGAAATGAAACAGGGAAAAATTAAATGTTCCAAGAACAGCAATATCATTGAAATAACTAATTCGTAATAAGCTATAACAGGTTTAATAAAAAAAAAAAAAGAGGAAGAAGAAATTGGATAGAATAGTGTTTCCAAGTATGCCCTCAAGCTAGAGATTGAATATCCAGCTGTCTTTGAAGGCGTAAAAAGGCTGTAGCAAAATAGACGTGCATTGTGTGGGCTGTCTCTGCAATTTCTGACATTTCTTGCTCATAAGTCATTATGAACGATATCATATTCTGGGCCGGTAATCTTGTCCCCTTATCATTCAGCTCAATAAATTGAAAACAATTTTAACCTAAACCTCCAAATTTTCATGTGATTTCTTTATTATCATTTTAATTTTGTAGTGGGGGGGGGGGAATTGGCGCATATTGCGATCATCAAGGTTAAATTTGACGGTTAAATGTTGAATCCGTATCAAAATAAGTATAGTAATTACCAGGACGATTAATTTTCCCAAAGCAGAGACACAATTTCTTGAAAAGAATAATTAAGTTACTCCTCATTTCATTTAAAAACCCTTTTAGGTTATTGGCTACCACCAAGAATATTACAATAAACATACTTTAGAAATTCGCGATTATAAACCTTAGAGAAGTTCTGATTAGGTTATAAATGAAGTTGAAATAATAGAATTGAAGATTTTCTTGTTTAAAGAATTTGATAATTTCAAAGAATAAGAAAGACAATATTAATCAGAATTAGATTATAATAAATACCAAACTCTGATGAAACGTATTTTCTTGTAATTTTAAATAACAATAATTTCAATAATAATAGTCTCTTCAGTTCACTGTTCAATAAGAATTCAATCTATATGACTCAAAATCTATCATTTGTATGAGCTATAGCTTTCATTATCATTTGCATTGTAATTATACCTCCAAGACCGATTATTGATTTTTTGAAGAGAGAGAGAGAGAGAGAGAGAGAGAGAGAGAGAGAGAGAGAGAGAGAGAGAGAGAGAGAGAGAGAGAGAGAGAGAGAGAGAGAGCCTTACCTGCCTTATTGCCTTATTTTTTGTTTGGGTTCCCCCAGGTCCCTCAGTGTGAGGCACCTCGTATATCCACGAGAGAGAGAGAGAGAGAGAGAGAGAGAGAGAGAGAGAGAGAGAGAGAGAGAGAGAGAGAGAGAGAGAAGTCAGTATAGACGCCTTATGTATGCTTTAATCTCAGATTTTCCAATAATGAAAGAGAAAGAAAGAAGAGGATGAGGCGTTATCCACTTTTGTCAGATTTATGAAGGTTTTGGTCATTGGAGAGAGAGAGAGAGAGAGAGAGAGAGAGAGAGAGAGAGAGAGAGAGAGAGAGAGAGAGAGAGAGAGAGAGAGAGAGATCATGGAAATTACAATATCTTATTCACTAAGAGTTGAATGAAGCTGATTATCATGAAAATCCTTTTACACGCATTGATAAAAAGGAATTTGAAATATACTGAATGAGTTCGATATCATGAAAGATCAGAGAGACATCGTGAAAATATTAAATCAAATGTTTCATATTTTGAGGATCTGGGTGTGACGGAATAAAGAGCACGAGAAGATTATGAAGACATTATAGTCGCAGCAGAGATTCCGGGGAAAATAAGCCCCACCCCCTGATGACGTCATAGCCAATTATGTTGTCTCCTTCGTTAACAGTAGTCTTACTATATTACTCATAATGTCATTTTGGAGTTTATACAATTTGAAATTTGTAAGGGGATAGTTTTTGACTATTGCTGACGTCATCAGGGGGTGGGGGTTTAATTTGCCCGGAATTTTTCTAATAGCTATAGTTTGCTACACAATGATATGAAACATGATCTGACATGTGCGAAAGAAGAGAGAGAGAGAGAGAGAGAGAGAGAGAGAGAGAGAGAGAGAGAGAGAGAGAGAGAGAGAGAGAGAAGATGAATACAGCTGCCTTCTATTTTCTTTCAGTTACCTGATAGGTAATACAAGAGAAAACTAATACCAAAGGGGAATAAGTTAGTAAATTTTAAATAAGATAACAAGAGATTACCAAATACTCAATATAAAAAGCATTTAGTAAAATAATTTTTATACTTGATGATAATCAAACATGACATATTTTACAGAAGTTAAATGAAAATTTGGAAAAAAAAAAAAACTAAAAAAGAAGTCTATGATTTTAAACAGGGTACGATTCTCTGACCATATCAATTTCAGATATCCCTAAAGAATGACAACGTTCCCCATATTCTACCAAGGCTGGTAAAAATAATGAAAAAGAAAAATGCACTACTTGTACTATAGATAGCTGGCTATAAAAGAAATGTAGTCTCCAAAACATCATGTATCTGTTATTCCAAAACTAGTGTACGTGACCAGTCAAAAATGACGGATAAATATTTTGATAGATATGCACACACATACGCGTAGATTCAAACCTTCCCACCCTTCCTCCTATCGTAAATACAGTTAGCTGGTCCGGCCATTTATGAGAAATTGCGGTTTCCGAGTGTACCTATCGGGGTACCCTCTCTCTTACCAGAGTAGGGCTACTCCCTCATAATGTCCCTATCTGGTCATCGCCAGACTGGGGCTCGAGTACCACTCAAACTCGTTAGTTTCTTTAGTATCTGCAACCTCAGCATCCTTGTGAGATAAGTATGGAGGTTTTGGGGGAGCCTATAGGTCTACCAGCTGAGTCATCACCAGCCACTGTCTGGCCCTCCCTGGTTCTGGCTTGGGTGCTGATCATATGCATATATGGTCAGTCTCTAGGACATTGTCCTGCTTGTTAGACCAATGTCACTGCCTCTTGACTGCCATTCATGAGTGGCCTTTAAACATGCCTCTCAGCATGGTAGGATATAACCAGACATTTGGTCTTTATTATATAGATGAGGCCTATATATGATGGAAATTTAAAAAATCTGGTTTTTGATAAGATTTTTGTAGATAGGAAAAGTTTATTCGTCCAAGATGTATCGAAACAAAACATCGATTCAGTTTATACTACTCATACGTCTGTTGAAAATCAATGAACAATACCGACTTATTATGCTTCTGATTATGCTTGAACGATGGTTAAACATTGATGGATATAGCAGGAGAAAAAACCCAGAATATTGGAAGGCCATTTATAACACTTAAAAAAGAAAAAAAAAATCATTAAACATACCTACATTAATCCTACGTTTCCTTAGCTTAAGAGTAATCTTGCCACGCTGGATAATAATAATAATAATAATAATAATAATAATAATAATAATAATAATAATAATAATAATAATAATAATAATAATAATAATAATAGAGAATTGCATTGTTTGATCAACTTGAAAAAAAATATTAATGCTGTCGCAAGGAGTGGAAACTACTATTATATCCACTCTGTTGTCTTAACCAGTTTCTAATGTAATCTCAATTTCTCAATAAACTGTACCCGCCATTATAACGGAAACATTTAGTTTTCAGGCAACCATAAAAGTTGATTGTAATCCGAAACAGTTCTGCTAAACTTTCATAAAGTTACTGGAGTTCAACATTAGAAACCCAGTTATCAGGGGTGTCTGGTCAGTCTCACTGTTGGATAAAGAATTTGATCAGCAAAAGCAAACATATGAATTTGAGAGTTATCGTTCTTTTTTTCGATATATCAGTGTTACCGAATATGTTAATCATTATCCATTAAAATTGCATGAAATTCCTACAATTTTCCTGTAACGAACACACTTGAAAATAAAACGTCATGCATACACACGTATATATATATATATATATATATATATATATATATATATATATATATATATATATATATATATATATATATATATATATATATATATATATATATACAACAACATATACAACCGTTTCTAATCCACTGTAGGACAAAGGCCTCAAACATGTCCTTTTTTCATGTATGGGTGGGGTCTGGCCAGTTTTCATCACCATGTTGGACAATTACGGATAGGTGATGGTGTGGGACTTTCGTCTAATCGCTCAGAGCACACCAACTTAGTACGGGTAACCCTGACTAGTACATATATCTATGCTATGAGAGGTTATTAAACATACTTGGAACATTTTAGGCACCTGTGAACTCTAAGAAGTTATATAAATACAAAAACACAAAATATTTGGACTCGCACATACATACTGTGCACGCTCATATACACATAACATCCTACGATCGCTCATATGCATAGCAGCTTACGATACGGGTTGAATTAATTGTATTTTTGATATGCAGCGTTATCTAAGGAGAATTTTACAGTTTTTTTTCTGCGTTTTTTCTTTTTATGAACTGGATATTCATAAGTGAATATCTAATTATTCAGCTGTATACTTTGTCAATAGCATTAATTTTTTTACAGCGATAATACTGCCTATATGGATAACAATAATTATATTGATAACAAAATTAATGACACTAGGTATATAATATTACTTTGGTAGGAAACTCTTTCCTAACCAGTTTTATTCTGCATATTGTGTACCAGCTTAGTATTGTAGAATAAAACAAACATTTTAATAGAATTTTCCTACAATTTCCTCCGATCACCAACCATCCCGTGTCAGCATGGCTGACCTATACAAAGTAGGGGAAATGGTATAATGATTTGATAATCAACTTCTACATAACTATTGCCGTCATTTTGATTGTAAATACAGATTTGCAATGTAAAACTTCCAATCATTTAGCCTTGGCTACACAGTCATGCTCCGAATATGTATCTCCTATGCATACTAGCCTACTCTTAATTTATATTCCAATTTACTAACAGATCTAATTTAATTAGGTAATAATGCTTGAACGCTATTACTCCAATTTATGTATATCCTTCTGCATGAACTACTTCCTGTACCTCAAACACATCAGCCTACTTGAATTTTGTATTGCCTTATGCCAAAGGGCATGTCAAAATTTTGTGTTGTTTCATGCAAAGCGGCCTACTCTAACCTTATACTGTTTTGTACTCCCTTTTTATTACTAAAATTTGTACTGTCTTTTTGCCACTGGTATCCTACGATTTTGAATTACTTTAAGCACACAGTAATGCTCTAATTTTAATGTGACATCTACAAACTGGCTTACTCTGTTTTTTTACTACTAGGCTACAGCCGTAGTTGGAAAATCAGGATGCTACAACACGCCTAAGGTCTCCAACTGGAAAATAGGCCAGTGACGAAAGGAAATACGGAAATAAATGAAGTGCATGAGAAGGAAAGAATAATAAATATGAAATGTCTTGAGATCGGTAACAGCGTTCTGCACATTGGCTTACTCTGAATTGATACCGTCTTCTAAAACCTGACCTAATCTGATTTTATAATTCCGTCTACCCAATAGCCTTCACCAAGTTTGTACTGCCTTCTAAAATCTGGTGCATTGGTTTTATAATACCTTCTTCACTCTGGACCACTCGGAATTTTTACTGTCCTTTGCTCACTGGACTACATTGATTTTAATCTGCCGCCTGTACATTGGCCGTCTTTACTGCCTTTTGCAAACTAACCTACATAGGTTTTATGCTCGGCACTGGTCTAATATGATTTCATAATGCACTATGCATGGTGTACTATTCTGTTTTTTTATTGACTTGTGCAAATTGAAATACCGTCTACACATTGGTCTACTATTTATTCATACTGCTTTACATGCAATAACTTACTCCAATTCAGTACTGGCTTATGTCCACTGGTCTGTTATAATTTTATACTACCTTATAAACCTAGGCCCACTCTGGTCTACACACTGGCACACTGATTTCTTTACTCTCTACTGTACACAGGCCTACTTTGATTTTTTTCTGCCTTCTGCAAATTTTATTACTTTGGCTTTATACTACTTTTTTCATATTGTCCTATTCATCTTTTGTATTAATTCGTGTACACTGGATTACTCTGATTCTGCAACCTTTCCCGCACAATGATCTACTCTGTTTTTATTACTCTATTATACACATTGTCCTTCTACGGTTTCGTAAGCCAGAATACTATGATTTTGTATCTGTATTACCTTATGCATACTGGACTACTATGGTTTTATTACTGGTTTAGGCAAACAGACCTATAATTTTATACTGTTATGTGCAATGGCTTCTTCCGAGGTTGTACTTAAGTAAGAACACTTGCTTCTCCTAATTTATTTTGCCTCCGCGAACCTGTCTACTCATATTCTGTACTGGCATGTGAACATGAGTCTTCTCAGATTCTATAATGCCTTCTGCAAACTTGTTTACTCATATTCTGTAATGCCATG
>NC_090736.1:28854779-28877279 GCF_036898095.1 Palaemon carinicauda
AACAGGCGGAAGTCTATTCCAAGTATTTGTTATCTTGTAAAGAAATTGCCACATTGAGAGGGGTTGTAAGTTTTCAATTCCCCTTTATTTCAGTTGTATATATATATATATATATATATATATATATATATATATATATATATATATATATATATATATATATAAATATATATATATATATATATATATATATATATATATATATATATATATATATATATATATATATATATATGTGTGTGTGTGTGTGTGTGTGTGTGTATATAAACATATATATATATATATATATATATATATATATATATATATATATATATATATATATATATATATATATATATATATATATATATATATATATATATATATATATATATATATGTGTGTGTGTGTGTGTGTGTGTGTGTGTGTGTGTGTGTATATACAAAGAGAGAGAGAGAGAGAGAGAGAGAGAGAGAGAGAGAGAGAGAGAGAGAGAGAGAGAGAGAGAGAGAGAACTAGCATATTTTTGGTGGCTAGTTCTTCATTGTAGACTTCAACTTCCTTACAATGACGGGGTAAAATAACTTTTGATCGTTATAATACATAGTGAGCTTTTTGCAGTAGAGTTCGGACTGACCTTGTTATATTTACAATAAGAGCCATTCATCACTTAAAGTCTATAATAACGCTCCTGTACTACCGAGGCTGTCAATCACTAAGTCATAAATTGTTATGGGTTCAATCTAACGCCAAAAGACTGAAAGTGTAGCACAATAAAAGGAGCGAACAGGCAAGTCTTTATTAACGCAATAAGTTTTCGACCTTTTTCATAGCACGTTGCACGAATTTATTTCCAATACGCTGATACTGTGGGGAATGAGGTTTTTAGTTTGCCACAATATCTCTCTCTCTCTCTCTCTCTCTCTCTCTCTCTCTCTCTCTCTCTCCTCTCTCTCTCTCTCTCTCTCTCTCTCTCTCTCTCTCTCTCTCTCTTTTGCAGGTTTGAATTGACGGTATGGACCAATATTTATGTTTTATGCAAAAGTGAGGAAAGTGATTAGTTTCTAATGAAAGTTTTTTATGACAAAGCATTATATATGTTTTTCGCCAAGCTCAATTTATTTGGGGTAAATCTGTGAATAAGAGTTTATACATCATAAAAATCTCCTACCATGCCTATTAACGCTAAGGGCCTCGGGTAGATTTCACCAGTCATATCCATCTTCACCTCTTAAATCAATACTTCTCCATTCATTATCTCTTACTTCCCGCTTCATAGTTCTCAGCCATATAGACGTGAGTCTTTCAACTCCTCTAGTGCCTTATGGAGCGCACTTGAAAGTTTGGTGAACTAATCTCCAAAGAGCATGCCCAAATCATCTCCATCTACCCATTCACTATGATCTCATCCACATATGGCATTCTAGTAATCTGTCTCATAGTTTCATTTCTAATCTTGTCATGCTATTTAGCTCCCAATATCCTTCTGAAGGCTTTGTTCTCAAGTATACTAAATCTATTGGAGATTGTTTCATTGTTACTGTCCATATAGTAACACCGATCTCACTAAACTGATATATAGCCTGATTTTTATATGTAATTTCAAGCGATTTGATTTCCATATTTCTGGGAAATGGAAGACTGTATAAAAAAAGCTATTCAATTTCTTTTAGAAAACAACACAAAAATAACTGATATTCTGTTATTTTGAGACTTTTAACAAATCAGAGTTAAAGATTCCATAATCTATTGATTAGATAATAAATTAAGCTTTAACCGTATAAAAATGAAAAAAAATCCAAAAAATCAGGGATTCTGTGAAAAGGATTATAATTTTCCCCATATATTCAAATCTTTCCAAAAAAATACAATAATAATAATAATAATAATAATAATAATAATAATAATAATAATAATAATAATAATAATAATAATAATAATAATAATAATAGTAATAATAATAATAATTATTATTATTATTATTATTATTATTATTATTATTATTATTATTATTATTATTATTATTATTATTATTATTATTATTATTTCTGTTTTATAGTTAACTAAAGTATTTTTGTTATTGGGTTTAATATGAAATAGGTAGTAACGGGGTCTCGAATGGAAAACTAGGATGTATTTTCTAAAAATAAAGAGTTTTTTCAATGGAAAATTATGAAAAAGAGGCTAGACAAATAGATGCAGTGAATTTTGAATTTTATATTAAATGATCTCTCTCTCTCTCTCCTCTCTCTCTCTCTCTCTCTCTCTCTCTCTCTCTCTCTCTCTCTCTCTCTCTCTCTCTCTCTCTCTCTCAATGCAAAGCAGATCACCATCTAATACAAATGCAAAAATACATATGCATACACAATTTCACACACTGGAGTACATACAAGTAAGCATCCTCCTTTCTTGATATTTCTGGGAAACTAATTTTTCTCTCTTGTATCAAGTAGGAAATTCGCTGTTAGTGTCTTCATGCCTCTCTATTTTGTCCTCTCTCATGCTTGGATTTTACCCTACTTCATTATTCCACTTCCTCGTTTATGCATCTCTTTTAATAGACTCTTTAATGACTCACTTTAATCTTTAAACTTCATCTCCTGAACTCTTTCCTTCCTCCTCCTCCTCCTCTTCCTCTTCGTGCTGTTGCTGGTATATGCAAATTCTCGGCCATAATCTTACACGGTAAGACATAAACATAATGAGTTTGAACTTCTTAAAATTACAGCTTTCATGAAATCTAAATCTTATATTAAGATGCAAAGCAGGTAATCTCTATTGCTCAAATTACATACTAGTATTTTTGTATTTTTGTATAAAGTTATTGGAACTAGGTAACACTAATTACTTAGTTGCAAAGTGAAGATCCAGGATTCTTTTCAAACGGAATTTCAATACCTATGAAAGGGTTACTAATCATAATACTGATCGGTTATAAAGTATCTTAGAAAACAGTATTGCTATTACAGTATTTCGTAGAAAATATTTAGGATTTCATTGCTTCGTTGTTTTAACCCAAAATAATGTCTCTCCAAGGGATTTAGAACAGGGGTTCCTAACCTGGGGTACATGTACCTCAGTGGTATATTTTCACTCCTCAGGGGGTACATTGGATCCGAGAGAGTAGCCAGTACTGTGCAATATATAAGGTATTTCACAATGAGACTGCATAATAGAATTATATCACACTATCAATTTCATTGTTTCTATTTTTAGATCCCCAGTCTTAGGGGTACACAGCAATGTATAAAAATGACCGAGATGAAACCGCGAGAATCAAAGAAAACCAAAGAAGAAAAAGTCTTTAGAAAATCCAAAAAAAATTAAACATATCATTGCTATTAAAATTATAAGTAACAAAAAATCAGAATAAATGAGGAAAAGGAAATGAAAAATCATTATGCCATCTCCAAAACATGAAATTTTCATAAAATAACCAAAATGTTCAAAATAGTTTAACGCTTAAAATCAAGTAACTCAAAGTGGAATATTCTGTGAAGCAGAGAAACCTTAAGTGTTGAACGATTTATTTCATGACGCCCCATCAGGAAACCAAGTTGCGGCTCTTAGAGAATCTTATGATGTTATTGGCTTCCCGAGTTAAGCGGTATTTCATTTTATTACTGTATTACTGTTCGTCCGTTGAGGATTGCTAGGCTAGGATTGATATAACCAGTATAAATACATACATATATATATATATATATATATATATATATATATATATATATATATATATATATATATATATATATATATATATATATATATATATATATATATATATATATATATATATATATATTGATTGATTGATTGATTGTTGAGAGGAAAATCGAAAAGCTTGTCTTCTTTTTTACTTATAAATGCATAAATACACTCTGTACAATCATGATCCCTAAATATATAATTACATACGCAAAGACACAAACATACACACATATATATACACACACACACACACACACACACACACATATATATATATATATATATATATATATATATATATATATATATATATATATATATATATATATATATGTATGTATGTATAGAACACTAGATGAAACGAGAGTAGGAAAAGCGTCTGGTATGGATGGTGTGAGAGCGGAGATGTTGAAGGAAGGGGGTGTGACTGTACTTGAATGGTTGGTGAGATTGTTTAATATGTGTTTTGTGTTGTAAATGGTACCATTAGATTGGGTTTGTGCATATATTGTACCACTATATAAGGGTAAGGGTGATGTGCATGAGTGTTGTAATTCGAGAGGTATTACTTTGTTAAGCGTAGTTGGAAAAGTGTATGGTAGAGTTATGATTAATAGGATCAAGGATGAAACAAAGAATGCGATCTTATAAATACAGGGTGGTTTTAGAAGAGGTAGGGGTTGAATGAATCAGATTTTTACAGTTAGGCAGATATGCGAGAAATATTTAGAAAAAGGTAAGGAGGTGTATGTTGCGTTTATGGATCTGGAGAAAGCGTATGATAGAGTTGAATGGAAGCAATGTGGAATGTGATGAGGTTATATGGAGTTGGTGGAAAGTTGTTGCAAGCAGTGAAAAGTTTCTACAAAGGTAGTAAAGCATGTGGGGCTAAGACAGGGATGTGTGATGTCGGCCATGGTTGTTTAACTTGTATGTTGATGGAGTGGTGAGAGAGGTGAATGCTCGAGTGCTTGGACGAGGATTAAAACTGGTAGACGAGAATGACCATGAATGGGAGGTAAATAAATTGGTTGTTTACGGATGATACTGTACTGGTTGCAGACACAGAAGAGAAGCTTGGCCGATTAGTGACAGAATTTGGAAGAGTGTGTGAGAGAAGGAAGTTGAGAGTTAATGTGGGTAAGAGTAACGTTATGAGATGTACGAGAAGGGAAGGTGGTGCAAGGTTGAGTGTTATGTTGAATGGAGAGTTACTTGAGAAGGTGGATCAGTTTAAGTACTTGGGCTCTGTTGTTGCAACAAATGGTAGAGTGGAAGCAGATGTACGTCAGAGAGTGAATGGAGGTTGCAAAGTGTTGGGGGCAGTTAAGGGAGTAGTAAAAAATAGAGGGTTGGGCATGAATATAAAAAGAGTTCTATATGAGAAAGTGATTGTACCAACTGTGATGTATGGATCGGAGTTTTGGGGAATGAAAGTGACGGAGAGACAGAAAGTGAATGTGTTTGAGATGAAGTGTCTAAGGAGTATGGCTGGTGTATCTCGAGTAGATAGGGTTAGGAACGAAGTGGTGAGAGTGAGAACGGGTGTAAGAAATGAGTTGGCCGCTAGAGTGTATATGAATGTGTTGAGGTGGTTTGGCCATGTTGAGAAAATGGAAAATGGCTCTCTGCTAAAGAAGGTGATGAATGCAAGAGTTGATGGGAGAAGTACAAGAGGAAGGCCAAGGTTTGGGTGGATGGATGGTGTGAAGAAAGCTCTGGGTGATAGGAGGATAGATGTGAGAGAGGCAAGAGAGCGTGCTAGAAATAGGAATGAATGGAGAGCAATTGTGACCCAGTTCCGGTAGGCCCTGCTGCTGCTTCCGATGCCTTAGATGACCACGGAGGTAGCAGCAGTAGGGGATTTAGCAATAAGAAGCTTCATCTGTGGTGGATAATGTGAGAGGGTGGGTTGTGGCACCCTAGCAGTACCAGCTGAACTCGGTTGAGTCCCTTGTTAGGCTGGGAGGATCATAGAGAGTAGAGGTCCCGTTTTTTGTTTTTTTTCATTGTTGATGTCGGCTACCACCCAAAATTGGGGGAAGTGCCTTGGTATATGTATGTATATATGTATGTATAAAATATACACAGTATATATATATATATATATATATATATATATATATATATATATTATATATATATATATATATATATATATATATATATATATACATATATATATATATATATATATATATATATATATATATATATATATATATATATATATATATATATATATATATATATACATACATATATATATATATATATATATATATATATATATATATATATATATATATATATATATATATATATATATATATATACATATATATATACATATATCTATATATATATATATATATATATATATATATATATATATATATATACATACATATATATATATATATATATATATATATATATATATATATATATATATATATATATGTATATATGTATATATACATATATATACATATGCATATATATACATATATATACATATATATATATATATATATATATATATATATATATATATATATATATATATATATATATATATATATATTTATGTAAATATATATATATATACATTTATATCTATCTATCTATCTATCTATCTATATATATATATATATATATATATATATATATATATATATATATATATATATATATATATATATATATATATATATATATATATATAATATATATAATTTATATATAAAGATTTATATGTATATATATATATATATATAATATATATATATATATATTATATATATATCTACACATATACATATATGTGTGTATGTGTGTTTTGCTTATGTATTCATGTATCTAGTGTGCATGCAAGTAAACGATATATTTATGCTTCTTGAAGTAAAAAAGATGACATACTATATCGATTTTCAATCATTCTTAGAGTTACTTGTCGTCTATTCCCTTGCAAAGGTATTAACTGATGTTTAAGTTGATGGTACTTGCAAAATATTGAATTTAAATTAACTGTAATTCTTGAGAAAGACAGTTGATATATATGGAAACTATATCTTCTCCATTTCGATAAAGTATTTTTTTCAATATATTAGGGGCCCGTTTATATGTCATATTTGAAACAATATTTCCTGATATTTTAACAATCTTTCTTTCCTTTTGCTATATATGAAAATTTCAAACCTTTACAATTATAGATTAAAATATAGTTAACAACTTTCATGGACAGTTAATTCTTGTACATTCATAAAAAAAAAAAAAAAAAAATTATGTGATCAAGAATTTTCTTCACTTTCAAGTTTTTAGTCGAAAGTGAATGTTGACTAAAATTAATTAAACTGAATAAGGAAATGAATAAAAATTCATGAAGGAGAGAGAGAGAGAGAGAGAGAGAGAGAGAGAGAGAGAGAGAGAGAGAGAGAGAGAGAGAGAGAGAGAGAGAGAGAGAGAGAGAGAGAGAGAGAGAGAGAGAGAATTCATGCGATAAAACAAGTTTTTAAAAGCCTTAGTATAACTATCACGTGTATTAAAAAGCTATGAGAAATATAGTCTTTTTTTCTGACTCTGTCTGAGAGGTATAAATCCATGTCAAAATAATAAAAAAAAGCGAAATTTTTTTTTCTTTTATTAAAGGGTGAATAAAAAATAATACTGTATAAGACTCCATTTTTACACCAAGCCATTGGAATCTCTTAAAGACGTATAAACATCTAATTTATCTTCTTTTAACAGTCACCTCTTAAACGAAAAAGTCATTAGATTGATTTTTCATTACAGATTCAATATAAATATATAAAAGATTCCAAACTCCATTACACAGTTTTCTTTTGTAAAACATATCTTTGTTAAATGTTCCCTCACTTACATAACTTTTTGTAATATATATTTTTTTTTCTCAAGTCGTTTTCTATCGAGAGAATTCTAACAAATCTTATGTTGCTTTTCTTATGTTGTTATTTAATCTTTTGTTTCTCCATATCACTAATTTTCATTATATAGTTTATATATGAAAGATCTAATTTAATATCGTTACTGTTCTTCGTATATTTATTTTATTTTGATTGCTTATTACTTCTCTCGTAGTTCTTTTTTTATTTCCTTGTTTCCTTTCCTCACTGGCTATTTTTCCCTGTTTGAGCCCTTGGGCTTATAGCATCTTGCTTTTCCAATTAGGTTTGAAGCTTAGCTGGAAATAATAATAATAATAATAATAATAATAATAATAATAATAATAATAATAATAATAATAATAATAATAATAATAATAATAATATATTCTTTTCAGAAGAGACATTTTACTTTAAATCTTTTCACCTTCTGTATTGTGAATTCCATCCTCATTAATTATGTTAAGTATTACAAGTCTCATCTTTGATACGAATCATAAAAAGACCATGTAAGAAATAGTCATTTCTTGTGTATAAGATGTCACCATGGTGAATATTCCTTTACGAAAGGTTAAAGAAAATAACCAATATGAAAATATTTTTCAAAGTACCTACTCATTCGGAGCACAAAGGTATTCCACTCAACTAATTATCTCACCAAAGCCGGGCTTTAAATCACAGTATGTGGCTGGAGTTTCATTTGACTAGATTATAGAAAACCTGCTCGACTTTAACAGCTGACAAAATTAACAATATGTTCTCGCCTTCTGTGGTATCATATGTTATCTATTATTATTATTATTATTATTATTATTATTATTATTATTATTATTATTGCTGTTGTTGTTGGTGTTGTTGTTGTTGTTGTTGTTATTGTTGTTGTTGTTGTTGTTGTTATAAGCTAAGCTACAAACCTAGTTATAAAAACAAGATGCTATAAGCTCAAGGGCTCCAACAGGGAAAAATAGCCTAGTTAGGAAAGGAAGCACGAGATTGAAATAAATTACAAGAGAAGTAATAAACAATAAAAAAAAAAAAATATTACTAAGAACAGGAACATCATTAAATTATATCTATCATTAAAACTTACAGAGACAAACTTCTAATTGAAAAATAAAATTTGATCTTTTTTCCCGTGTAAAGGAACTAAAGTAAATTACTAAAATAACAAAAATAGACATATTAAAAATGCGGATCGTTTAAGAATAGTTTGAGGCATTTGTCAGGGTTTGACAACAGATCAAAAAAAATATATAACATTAAGTAAAAATGAAGGACAAAGAAACAAAGAAACCTAATTTTATATGATTTTCTCTTTGGATCCATCGTGAAATCATAACAGATATAGATATTTATCTGCTATGATTATTTTCCCGATGATGTGAAACATACCACAAGGAAAGGGAGCTAAAATATCTTCTCTAATTTAAGTTTATGGTTATCTTTTGTCACTTATCATGAATTCTGTTTTAAGGCTAATAGAATAGCTTGATAATTCAACAGTTTGAAAGGAACAGGTACTTTGAAAATAGCAATAACTACTGAATTATTATTATCATTATATTTATGTTATTTTGTTCTTGTTATTAGGCAATGCCATTCACTTTTTGTGGCAAATCATTATTATTATTATTATTATTATTATTATTATTATTATTATTATTATTATTATTATTATTATTATTATTATTATTATTTTCGTTGATGTTGGTAGGCAGTGAAATTTACCTTCTGTGACAAATTATTATTATTATTATTATTATTATTATTATTATTATTATTATTATTATTATTATTATTATTATTATTATTATTAGACAGTGAAATTTACCTTGTATGACAGTATATTTTAGTACCAATTTTACGCTAAACTTATGAACTTGAACTTCTATTTTGGTAGATAAATTTAACCAATGGCGAAATTTGGGATAATAATTACCCACACGCACATTGAATATGGAAAGGCAATAAAAAAAAAATACCTCAAATTCATCATTTCTCCCATAATGAAAAGCAAGCCAATTCTCAATTCCTTTTCGTATGGAATACCTGTTATTACTCTCCTCTGTCAAATTGAATCACTGCACCATTCATCTCTTCCAGTGTTTTGCGAAGAGCGTAAATACGGTCATTGCATTTAACTATTAGTGCGGTTCATGAAATTCCACCTGAGAAACACAAGTATCGGTGAAATATATCGGCGCTGCTGTAGTATCCTACACTGCTAAAAATTTGCATTAAAAGAAAACGGTAAATGTCTGGTAATATTAATTCCGGGATTTTTATGGTTTTAAAAACGGTCATATTGACGTAAGATAGTGATATTACGGTCATCAAGCCGTAAAATATAATAACATAGTATGGTGAAATTACATTCGCCTGTATTTTAGTGAAATACGGTTGAGAACAGTATATTTTTTACCGTGAATTTCCGATAAAAATTGCGGTTTTTTTTTCTATCAGTGTATACTGCATCCTATACTGTAATACAATGCCAAAATGTCTGACATGTGTCTGAAGGCAGCGAGATTATAAAGCAATACTTACTTGATATTGGAATGAGAAATTACAGTTAATTTCCTTTTCTCTTTCCAGGTCAATGCATCAAAGGGTTTGCTGATCGAGAGTAATGGTTGCCAAGACATATTAGAAAGTGAGTACAGCTAGGTTTTTAAACCATAAGTTTCTGTTTCTTTTTAATTTTGCTGTTGTATTAATTTACATAAATACATGGCATTACCCATGAAAGCATAAAAGTGTTCTCTATTCCAATTAAGGCGGCCTATTATTATTCATGGTGAAGTTGCACAAACATTTACGCTCTCTTTCTCTCTCTGTTGAAGGTAAGAGAGAGAGAGAGAGAGAGAGAGAGAGAGAGAGAGAGAGAGAGAGAGAGAGAGAGAGAGAGAGAGAGAGGAAATGTAAATATATGTAGGTTATATTCCACCTTTAGCGATAAGCGAACATCCCAATTGACAAGAGCAACATTAATTTTTATATATACGTGTGTAAAAATCTTCTTATTAGGATAATCTGATGTTAAATCATCTGTTTTGTTTCCCATCACATCTTTCACTATCAAATGCAAGAATAGGACGACTGCTTGACTCCAATATGCTGGAAGGCAGCTTTATAATCTTGACAGAATCGATGATAATACTGGGGATAGAGTGGTAGTGCATCGGGGGTGGGGGGGGGGGGGGGGGGTGCTGGTTCGATTATTTTATGGGAGGAAGGGCACTCGTGACTGGTGCAACACATGATCATACACTATCGGGGTCTAAGCGATATCAGGCAGGGCAGCCGATCGGGACTACGGTCCACCCCAAAAAAACCATACAAAGTCCTTCAAAAGAAGTAAACCTTGCTCACCTCATACAATATGGAAAATAAAGTACGATAATGAAAGATGATTGATTAGGAAGAAACAGAAACGCCTGTTCATAGATGAAATTTCAGGAACCTTTCTAATGGCAAATTGCGTGTTTTCTTCCTGGAATGTTTGAAATTAATTTTACGTCTATCTACCCGAATAAATTATTTCTAGAATAAAATGCTCTGATTGACCACAGAATTTCCCTGATACAAATCTTTAGGATAATCTTGGCAAAAAACACATTTTAAGACAGACGGTATAAATTTTAGCCACATTTCCTTGCTAAATGATGATAAATTTATTTTTTATGAGAAATCTTTCACATTAACAATTGCCACAATTTCCCGTTTTTCAATATCGGAATGTTGACACATCACCTGGGTACCAAATGAAGTTCTCGTGTCAAAAATCATTGAAATGGAGTAGAAATTTCTAGAGAATTAACTTTATTTTGATAGGGAGCAAAGTTGATAGCATCAAGCAGAGTAATTTAAAGTTTTGATCCTCCATATATTAGACGTGTCTTTTTATGATGACATTAGAGAACATATTCACGATTGAATTTACCACTCATTCAACATGAAAATCTTTAATGCTTATACACCTAATTATAGATCACTAGGATCATAATTGCTTCAAATCATTGAAACTGATATGCAGACACATGCTAACTTCGAACTAATAAGCTCACACGAGAGAGAGAGAGAGAGAGAGAGAGAGAGAGAGAGAGAGAGAGAGAGAGAGAGAGAGAGAGAGAGAGAGAGAGAGAGTAACTTTTACTATTTCAGCAACTGTCGTATCTAGTATGTACCTAATTCCATCGAGAGTTTACACGATATTCTAATTTGTAAATGTTTTTTATTACCTACGTTTTTATGCTGATTTTATATACAAATTTTACCCAATATTTCAGTTTATCACATTGCCTTCATATTGATGGACTGCAACTGATAGCATCCTAACTATTTCCCCTTTAGCTTTTTCTAATTATGTCAAAGAAGTCTATCATAGTTATCTCATATCTCCATAATCTCACTGATTGCTGTGTAAATTTTCTTACACAGACGTATTTCAGTTATCTTACAAACCTACCATCAGTTATATTAGACAACTTGTTTTTATTATCTCAAAGAAGTGTGTAATTATCACAAACAAATGTAAATATCTCGCACAGGCCTGTATTAATCACATCATCCAAATATGATTCTATCATAAAGAGTTATATATTAATCATACCTTTTTAGGTTTTCAAATCATTTCTACTTGTTGCATCATGCCCCAATTGCTATCATTAATGTATACAGCCTCTGGCATACGAAGAACCAAAATATCACTATTGCATATGCATATACTGGTATTATGGGTTTCATCACAAGAATAAGAAGACATTTGTTCATTACCCCCAAGATTGTTTTCTCTAATTGTTTGTTTCACTAAAGATTTTGTAAATTTCTTACACAGAAAGGACTTTAATTCAATATCAATCCATGTGCGTTTATTATTGTCAATCTGATGAATACATATATTCATGTATTAGCCTGACAAGTTCACGACATGAAACCTGTGGTACGACATTACAACTAAATCGTGTTAGTTTTGTTTTGATGTAATATTTTCTTAAATATACTTTATTTACTTTAGGGGCTACTTATCTGGTCCTGTACAGCAGGGGAACCCTACTCTCTGCAGGACCTCCACGGTCGTTTTATGATGTTCATTCGGGAGCATTTATCATTTCACAATGTGTATCGCTCTCTTTCTGTTAGATCATCACTGTAGAAGCACTCGCATAATATGAAAGTCTTTTGTATCCTCTTGAAAGCCTTAATATGTTCAATTATTCGGATGTCTCGTGGGAGCTTCTTGTATAGTGGCGGGGGCTCTAGAGCCTACAGTAGACACGTATCAAGGTTGTAATAGTTTGAAACCCTCTGTGACTATTCTCGTTTATGGACGTAATGTCTTGGCAACCACTTGGACTTCAGAGTTTTTTTGCTATGTTACGTTAAGATCTAAAAGTCTACAAGGTGATTGCAATATGAATGTTTCAACTATTCAACGGTACTTTTTACCTTTCCTACCTGCGTATATGTAATTAGATTTTATAAGCATTGAATTTTTTTTCGGGGGGTGGGGGGGGGTAGAGGGTAGAAGGGGGCGGTAGAGGGTATTGCCTACAGTATTTTTTAAAGCCATCGACAAAATTTTTTACATTCATTTATATAATAACAATTTATTTTTTTTTCTACAGCTGGAGGCAGCAAGGAGGGGGGGGGGGGCAGCAACTTTAAAATTTGAGAACAAATTAATGAGACAAAATGACGTTTACGCTTCCATCCAAACACCATGAGAGAATTTGCTCACAAAACTTAAAAAAGTAAGATTGACAGGGATTCCTTCCTGCACAGTAACCCTTCTGGTTGGACCGCTCAGCATGATTGACACAACTCGAAAATAGTCCAAGTTTGTTCTTTCGGGAAGTTCACTTCATCAATAACCCTTGACACAACTGTGTCAGACATCAGATGTGAACGAACAATGGTTCTGAGGTCAGGGGTTTCTGAATTTAGGTGAACCAAATCTTTATGTTTCTTATTTGTCTGTCTTGCGGTGAGAACTAAATTTACATGGTTATACTACAGTATGGATACGGTACATTGGCAATTACATTACAAAAGCATTACTGATATGGAAAATAGTATAAATAAACAATACCTTATTTTTTTGAGAAAAAAAAAGTCACACAAAAGTGCAAAAAATATTTTTCAACATGAAGCCTTATTTTGCACCAGTCAGCTTAAAGGCATATTAAAAGGTAGCAACTAAAACATAGGCAATTAATCTAGTGTAAAATGAAATGAACATTATTATTATTATATTTATTATTATAATTATTATTAATTATTATTATTATTATTATTATTATTATTATTATTATTATTATTATTATTATTATTATTATTATCAAGCAAGCATTCACATGAAGAAACAAGCTAACAAAAGCATCAATCCAAAGTAAATTTCTCACAGAACACGCTTACCGTTTGCTTTATATAACAAGTCAACAAATAAAATTACACTATAATGAAAAATGTAATCTCCAAAGACTGAATCAAAAAAGGAGAAGTGAGAGAATAAAACACAAACACAAAAACTGCTGTTAAAACCACCAGCTTTGCGAAAAATCATGCGAAAATTGTTTAACAGAGATGAATTAAAACACACCCAATTGGGTACAGAAGGAAAGGGGAAGCCACTTATTCTATTGAAATTATCCTTGTGTTTACCTGGGGCCTCTGAGTTCATTTTAATAGCCAAGAACAGCTGGAATATCATGCATTCTGTATTGTGTGTGGGATACCCATTAACTTTTATTACAATCTATTTAACTAAAATTCTTATTTTTTTCGTTCCCTTCATTTATCTATTCATGCAAATAGTTTCCTAGTTATAATGTTATAAGTAGACTATTTATACAGGAAATAAAGTTATATATGTTTTATTGAACATGAGATGAACACTATATATTGTATTATATATATGTATATATATATATATGTATATATATATATATATATATATATATATATATATATATATATATATATATATATATATATATATATACATGTGTATGTCTAAATATTAGAGTATATATATATATATGTATATATATATATATATATATATATATATATATATATATATATATATATATATATATATATATATATATATATATATATATATATACATGTGTATGTCTAAATATTAGAGTATATATATATATATATATATATATATATATATATATATATATATATATATATATATATATATATATATATGTAATAATTAATATTACATGTTTAAAACACATGACGTAATATGTCATTTTGGATGAAGATGCTAGCTGTGGGACTTGCTGTAGTCATTCAAATCATAAACAGGACGCACAATGCAGCCTCAACAATGTAACATTTTTCTTAAACGTCAATACCAATGCATCAGCGTGTGAAAGTCTGTGACGTCACCGGATGCAGGTGTCTTCCGAGATTGTGACAAAACTGCTATATCAACTAAGCATACGATATCTGTGATATCGATAGTTTAGTCAGTTCATATCTATACTTCACCAGAATTGGTCATCTGACCAAACCAGCTCCCTCCAGTGATGGAGATGTTTAACTCTGTTGTTTTTAACAAATAAATACTTTTAAAGGTAATAAGATGTACTTCGTTATCCAGCTTTTCACATCTTAAACAACACATACTCAATGTGTCCTTATAAAAGTAGCACATTAATAAATGGTGGCAGCGGTTAAACTCTAAGAAATAGAGAAAGATCTTCAAGACTTCAAAATAAAAGCTGTAAAACCAGAGAAAGATCTTCAAGACTTCAAAATAGAAGCTGTAAAACCAGAGAAAGATCTTCAAGACTTCAAAATAAAAGCTGTAAAACCAGAGAAAGATCTTCAAGAACTCAACATTATCTACATGAATCTACAATTTTGACTAAGTAATATATTCCATCGAAATATTTAACATTAACGAATGTTATGAATACAAACCAATGAACTGGATCTTCAATCAACATCCTAGGAAACCCAAGGACTGGCGTTCAACGTTTGCAAAACATACCCAGGAAGCACTACATTCAACAAGAAACTCGAATGAAACATCGCTAACAAAACATCAAGAGAGAGAGAGAGAGGATGTGTCGACATCACACAGACCCATATATAAGCTAAGTACAAATTTTTGAATTAATTCCAGGTTAGGCAGTGAGGTGTAGTTATCACGAGTCGTTAGTCGATTATTACTGGGGTGAGTGAATTGCTAATCTTTTGTTTCCGTTCATTAAAGGAAAGTATGTTCAACTCCGAATTCTCATCTAGAATTTTTCTCTCTTTGTGCTAATTCCTTTTTCTTTCAGAAATTCTCGGGAAATGTTTTGGGATTAGTAACATTGTTTGGGGAATTTTGTTATACATATGCGTTTACGCAGTGGACGTCTGTACTCATATAGATATTTTGATAGAATCGCAAGGGGTCGAAGAGATAGGAAAAGAAATAAAGCAGTCATGACTCCCCCTGTGAGCCCTACCCCCTGGACCTAGTGGCGTAGGCCAGACTAATCCTCCTCCAATTGTGACGCTTGTAAATGCCAGGTCAGCAATCCTTCCTTTTCAGGGTCGGGTCAACGGGTTCTTGCCACAAAATGTGGAGTCATAGATTTCATCCGTCGATGCCCATTTAAATGCCAAACAAATCGTAGACCCTTTTGTACAATTACAAGAAGCTAAAAGTTTTATAGATTTTTCTAAGGGGGATGCGAGTGCGTATTCAAGAGGTGTTTCATTTCAAGAAGCAGTTACCTGAGATGATTTCAAAGTTAGGGTACGCGCGGTCTATGGGGGTGTGGAAGCCTTGGATGTAGTATTAACGTTACGAAATACACTTAATCAAGCCACTATGAATCGGCTTAATGTTATTGAGAGAGCAGCTCTCATAGCTGATAGGCTTAATGAATATTTTAGGTCATTCCACTTGGGTTACTAGCGATAACATCTCCGTGAAAGATTTTTTAAGATTAATGTATTTAACTTGCATGACACTTATGTTGCCTGAAGCTTTAGTGTGGTGTTTTGATAAGAAGTTAACGCCTGCAAGTACGGAATTGGATGTATATAAACAGATAAAGAAACACATGTCCAAGTGCCCAGATCTTGATCCCGTGTTAACTCAAGTTTTTGCAAAGAATGAAACAAAGCCACAAACAGTGAACGTAGTTAGTAGTCAAGTAGCGGGAATGACGTGTTATAATTTCAAACGTCAAGGTCACTTAAGCGCGGACTGCAGAACAAAATTCTGCTCGATTCGTATAGCCAATGTTACTCGCGTAAGACACAACAGAATCCCAGAAATACACAGTCAATTCCACAGTCAGTTTCATATGGTAAATAAAAAGAAAAATCCTTATTTTAACAATAAGAAGAAACAACCAAATGTCAATGCAGTTCATAGTCCAAAACAAACAAACACTTCTTCGAATATCGCTGAGCCTGGGTCGTCAAACCAGACCTCGCAAGGTCAGACTAATTTTCAGAATGTGCAGAGCAAAGCAAATACCACATAGTTAGCTCCAGAGGGGAAGAGAGTGATGTTGGGTCAAGGTCATTCATGTCAACATCAATAGTATTGAATAATCAATTTAATGTTTTATCAGATAATTGTGAGACAATAGATTTTCCTATGAAACACACGGCCGAATTAAGTAAAACAGTGCATGCTCCCGTAGATTTGTAACGAATTCATACAATAATAAGCCAAAATGAGTTACGGCCAACATTATATGCTGTAAATTTAGAACACAAATCCTTTACGTTATTTTTTGACTCTGGTAGTCCACGTAATATCATGGATTTGAAGACATATCATTTGTTGTTTTAGAACTTTCCGATTGAAAAATCCGGAATTAGACTTTCGGGTATAGGAAACAATGAATTAAATGTCATAGGCATAACTCATGTTCAGTTCAAAGTCGGTAAACGCACGTTTGCCGATACATTTGTTGTTGTAAAAAGCATTAATATGTATCCAGCTGTAATTATAGGATACCCATCTATGGGAAATCAAAACATTATCTTAGCCCCTGCTAAGCACGGCGTGTATATCAAAGGAAAATTCTATAAGTCTTCTAATACCTTAAAATCAGTTTTGGATAAAAAGGAGACGACAAATGTAACCGTAACGTACGTTGAAGAACCAATATCTTGTCTCATTAATAAAGAAAAAATATACGCGACCCAGCAGAATTCTCGTTCACCCGTAATATCATCTTGCACGCAATCTATCGAACCAAACGTACCTTCGAATTTAAAGTGCAAATAAAGAAAACATTACCGGGATCTGAAATATTAATCCTTTCCGATACTTTGAAAACTAACGGATTGTCTATCCCACAAGCTATTTATACAGTAGGCTCACATCAACAATGAAATATTGAAGTCTGTAATCATTCAAATAACACTTTAGTAACTCACAAAAATCAACATATCTTGGAAGTAGAAGTTTATAAACATCGTATTCTTACCGTTGCTGAAATCAATCACATTCAATCAGTTGCGGATGAATCCCTTTTGCGATCTATTAAAAATAAAATCAATAAAGACATTCAAGACGAAGAAATTCAGCAGAAAATTTTTGAACTTTTAACTAAATATTATGATGTTTTTCCCACTACGGATGGATGCTTAGGAAAAACAGATGTGATCGAGCATCAAATAAGGTTAAAGGACAAGCAGAAAATTATCTATGTAACCCTGATCGATTCCCATTGCCATGTACTGACGATATTTTGTCTTTGTTAGGTCAGAATAAATATTTTACAAGTTTGGACTTACTTAAAGGTTTTCACCAGATATCATTAGAAGAAGATAGTATCCCATACACAGCCTTCAGCACAGCCAGGGGACATTATGAATTTTTACGGATGCCTTTTGGTTTACGTTGTGCTCCTATAACATTTACAAGAATGATTAACATAGTGTTTGGAGACTTATTAGGGGACATATTGCATGCCTATATGGATGATCTTGTAATCTTTTCCAACACCTTCGAAGAACATCTACGTAATTTAGAACTAGTACTACAGAGATTAAGACAACATAACTTAAGGGTAAAGATTAGTAAGTGTGAATTTTTCAAAACAAAATTAATATATTTGAGTTTCATGGTGTCAAGCCAAGGTCTTAAAGTAGTCCATGATGAGGTGTCGGCTATACGTAATTTTCCCATACCTGCTAATGTCAAGGGAATACAGCAATTTGTGGGTTGTAGTGGATATTACAGGCGTTTTATATGCAACTATTCAATAATAGCCGCTCCTTTAACTGATCTTACGAAGAAGGGTGTAGATTTCATATGGTCTGAGCAACATCAACAGGCGTTTAATACTTTGAAGGATGAACTGTGTAGTTCTCCTATCTTAAAATTTCCTGACTTCGGTAAGGAATTCTTCATTGCAACAGACGCCTCAGACTTAGGAGTAGGAGGGGTATTGCTTCAGCAATATGATAAACAATTTTTCCCGATAGCTTTCTATTCTCGAAAATTGAGAACTTGCGAAAGTAAGTATGCAGTAATAGACAAGGAAGGGCTAGCTATTGTTAATTCACTAGTGCATTTTAAGTTCATAATTTACGGTTATCCCATTAAGGTTCTTACTGACCATAAACCACTAACAGAGTTCCTTAAAGGCTTCAACCACAGCCCTAAACGAACTCGGTGGCATTTGATCATTCAAGATTTTGGCGCAAGAATCGGGTATTTACCTGGGAAAGCAAATATCATTGCGGATGCATTATCACGCAACCCCGTGTCATCTTATACGGAGCCTTTAGCTGAATTAATAGATATATCTACATCCATCCCTATTATTAAAAAGATATCTGAACAAGAAGATTTAGGCTGGAGCGCTGAATTGTTACAGACTGAGCAAAGAAAAGATCAGAAAATAGAAACAATTATACATGCTTTGAAAAGCAATCATAAGGAAAATGAATATATAAAGTATAAGCAGCAGAATTATATAAGCAAAGATAATATTCTGTGTAGGACTGTGACAAGGAAAACCAGCAATACACCACATGTAACTAACGACCAGGTAGTAGTACCAATCTCACTTATTTCTACTGTCCTGAATTGGTTGCATTCAAATCCATTACATGGACACCCGGGGTTCTCATTAATGTCACAGAAAGTCAAATCATTGTTTTATTGGCATACGATGCTTACAGATATAAAAAGACACATAGCTAATTGTCGCACATGTCAGGAAAACAAAGGACATACGAAAACACCTGTCAGCCTAGGAGCTTATCCTGTGCCCAATCAACCCTTGGAAAGAATACATTTATTTTTGTTAACAGGATTTTACGAGTCAGACAGAGGAAATAAGCACCTCTTAGTAATTATAGATGCTTTAACTCGATATACAGAACTAATAGCGCTTAAAACTAAAACTGTGATTGAATGCGCTATGAATTTTTACGAGTGTTACATTTGTAAACATGGAATTCCACACATGATAATCTCAGACTCGTGTGGTGAATTTAATAATCACTTTCTTACCTCATTGTGTGAATTCCTCAGCATAAAGAAAATAAATACCATGATATATCACCAAGTGTTGAATGGGCTAGTGGAAAGAGCAAATAGGAAGATATTAAATATATTAAGAGTAACACTAGGGGGATCAGACACCAACTGGGATATGGCAATACCGGCGGCACTGAGTACTCTGAATCATTCATTTCATATATCAATTAAAATGTCATCGCATGAAGCATTGTATGGTACCCCAGTTAGAACGCCTTTCCATGTATTAACGCCTACAACTAATCTATCAAATCCTTTAAAAGAATGTATAAATGCAAGTATAAGTCGATATGATATCCTTCGAAAGAATTTAGAAGAATCACAAATCATAATGAAAAGGAATCATGATATAACAGCGAAACCAACTAAAACATATACCGTGGGTGATAACGTATATATTCAAATCAATGTACGAAAAGGGCTCAATTATAAACTAACACCTAAGTTTGAAGGCCCATTTAACATTTTGGAAACATTAATGGCCAATAGGTTTAGAGTTCAAAACGTATCCCAATCCACGGATGAAAGAATAGTACCATTGGCTCACATAAGAAATTAAAAAGAAAAGAGAGGAAAAGAAGTGAGGGAATTTTTTTTTTTATTTTATGTAATTAAAAGTTTTCTTTTTAATACAGGAGTAATTACATATATTTTTCTCGTTACAGGTTTCCAAGATGAATTTTTTGTTGTTGGGAGTGATATTGTTCGCTCAGACATTTTTCTCGTGTGGGATGAGCTCTAAATCTAAAAGTATAAATATTAAATATGGCACTATAGTTGAAAGACAAGAAGACGTTTTTATTACATCAACCAACGTAGTTGTAGAAGTGAATATGCAAGCAATTTTTCTTCAGGAGAATGATGTCACTAGCTTAAGAACAGCCATTTCAAGGTTTTCTGCCTCATTGGATGAGTTGCATAGAAGACATTTTCATTTGACTACAGAGAGTTTGCTTGGATCAACATTAAAAGTTGCAGAGATGCTATCTGATGACTTAAAAAAATAAGACTTACGAGACAGGATCTTTGGCTTATGATCTTTTGATATGGACTGTAGGACACGAACATAAAGAAAGACGAAATCCGTTTATTTATGCTGCATTAAACATCTTTGGGTCTGTTGCAAGTTTAGGTTTAGGAATTTCCAATCGTCTTAAAATTAGTAATCAAAATAAGAAAATTGAGTTCTTGACTCATGAAGATGAATTGATTATGTCAGAACTAAGGAATCAGTTAGCTTCAATCAATAAAATTATGGATTTAGTAAATGAACATTCAAATAATATCGTTCAGATTATGGAAGTACAGGATTTGTTGGCAACGTTAACGTATTATGATTCAAAGATAGATCACATACATAACAGAATTGCACATTTCATTGAGAAATCCAAGGATTATGTAGAAGCTATCACGTTAGCAACTAAAGGTGTACTGTCGCCCCATTTGTTGCCTATAAGTTACTTAAAGTTAATTCTGGAGAAGGGAAGGGATAAACTAGGCTATGTTCCTTTGTTAGACGAACATAGGTTAGAATTTTATTAGAGCCTAATTACAGTAAACGTTGATAATAACAAGAGTAGCATTACAATTCCCTTTGATTCTTCTGATGCCTGGCAATCTTACAGGATATCACCATTTCCGACTTTCATGACAAATCACTCAAATCCAGTAATATCCAGTTTAACAGGACGCATATTGATTTCCCCAGACAAGGAAACATATACGGTCATTAAAGACTTAAATCAATTAACTCACTGTTCAGACGCAATGGATAGAAAAATATGTACAGCTGACTCATTTGAATTCCATAAAAACTTAATGGATTCATGCGAGTTAGGTATAGTGCTAGACGGTGCTCTCTCCCATACAAGTGAAAATTGTCTGGATAAGCTTTATCCCTTTGACAATAATGAGTTCAATTGCAGACTGAACAATGGCTCGTGGATACGATATGACAAGGACGGCTTCAACGTATCATGCCCTGACGGATCCACGTCCTTCGCCCACATCTTCGTTGCAGCAGATGGTTGTATCGGGACTTCCCCTAATTCCATGGTGACTGGTCTACGGACACACATCAGAAAACGAGCCTACTTCGCGAACTTCACGTGGACTCCCTCTCCCGTATAACAGACAGGTTGCCAAGCGGTTGATGAAGCTTACCGAAAGGGACCACCTGTCACCGACTAATCAGGAAATCCTTCACCCCATACTACTAGCAGGTCTGGTTCTCATGGTGGTGATATTTATCGCCGTGAACATCCTTGTTTGGCGTAGGTTACGGCACAGCAGGCCGCTACAACAGAATATTTCGCCATGTCAAGACAAAATTCCTTATTTAATTCAGTTTAAAGCCGTTTGAAG
>NC_090736.1:28882279-28887279 GCF_036898095.1 Palaemon carinicauda
CCCTCGCACTAAAATGAACCTGAATGGTCATGTCTCCGTTTTGCTATACGGGCGGCTGGCGACGGCAAGTACTGCTGCAGAAGGTATGTTTTGAGGGCGCCATACACTATTGGGGTGTCTCCTTGTTCACAAAACCAGTTGGATATTTCTGGGAAGGTGTCCTCGGGTATCGCCGCGAGAACATAATCCGCTTTGGTGGTTGAGCGAGTCACGCCCCTGATACGAAAGTGTACTGGGTGACTATCGACATCGGGTATGGCAGCGCGTACATGTTCGGGTAAACGGCGTATCCAAAGGGCACGAAGTAGGCTCACCTCACGAGGAGAGCCGTCTACGGCAGGTTGAAGGCGAGCGATACTGGTCATTTCCCTGAGGGCAAGCGAAGCCCTTTGGTCCCCCAACGGTTGATGCGAGAGCTGAAAAGCCAACCGTGTGTCACACAATTGTACATAATTATTTTGTATATATTATGCTTGTATCTGCGCTCTTCCTTCGCACTAAAAAGAACCTGAATGATCATGTCTCCGTTTTGCTATACGGGCGGCTGGCGACGGCGAGTACTGCTGCAGAAGGTATGTTTTGAGGGCGTCATACGCTTTTGGGGTGTCTCCTTGTTCCTAATACCAGTTTGATATTTCCGGAAGGGTGTCCTCGGGTATCGCCGCGAGAACATAATCCGCTTTGGTGGTTGAGCGAGTCACGCCCCTGATACGAAACTGGACTTCTGCGCGCTGAAACCAAGCAAACGCCTCTCCGCTGTTAAACGATGGAAGATTGCATGGAGCGGCCAATGTGACGGAGCCGAGAGAGGGTTGTGAACTGAAAGGCAGGATGCAATCAACTGAGTTGTTCATTAAGGAACACTCTCCTTTATATACAAAACCTCAAGGCAACAGGACATAACCTGTTCGAGACACAAACAATGTTACAGAGCAAAATGGAGACATGATCATTCAGGTTCTTTTAAGTGCGAGGGAAGAGTGCAGATACAAGCACAATATATACAAAATAATTATGTACAATTGTGTGACACACGGTTGGTACAGTTTTTACTTTAAATTTGATTTTGTGTATTTGAAATCTACTGCTACCCAGCCAGTTTTATTCGTATAGAAATCGTGTTCAAAGAGTATCTTTTTACGAATTTGGTTTTTCTATTTTCTGCCGCGATAGGTGAATAGGTTTCCCTCGATCGTAAAAATCTCCGAGTGTTCAAGACTATTTTTTTTTCTGGTAATATCAGCCATGTTCGCTACATATTTTCCTTGTTTACGCTCTTTTTTTCCTTCATACAAACCAAATTTTTCAAACTAGTAATTTCCTAAACCAGTTTTTTAATCTAGAATTTCTAGTTACTAAGATTTTTTAAAACGTAGGCAATTAATTTAGTAGTATGGAACCAGCATGACGTTCGTATACTTTTGTATTGATCGAATAAACATAGGTCATGCCATATACGATAAATATTATACACCCTTATGAAAGAGGTATATAGTATAAAAAGGATAAGATATTAATCAAAATCATGAATATACAACACACTGTTTGATATTGTCAAGTTGCGGTCAAACACAGGAAATATATTGCAAAATTCATTAGTCATGGTAGAAATATTAGCTCTCTGGTGAGAAAAGACCAAAGAAATTAAGATGTTTAATAAACATAAGACCATTTTGATAATTAGTATGGCTTTTACCATTTCACAAAAATTATAATTTCGTTTACCCTATTTTTTCCCAAGAAATCAAAATAAGAAAACAGCTAAAAAGAAGTTCATATTCCTGGCAGTTATTGAGAATTCGTTTCCATATTACAGACTTCGATCGATTGTTGATAATAGGATTTATCGTCAGAAGGATGAAAATGTTGGGGAGAGAGTTATTATTATTATTATTATTATTATTATTATTATTATTATTATTATTATTATTATTATTATTATTATTATTATTATTCGCCAATCTACAGCCCTAATTGAAAAAGCCGGATGCTATAAGGTCAGGGATCTAACAATGAAAAATAGCCCATAGTAGAATGTAAGTGAAGGAATATGTAATACACACACACACACACACACACACACACACACACACACACACATATATATATATATATATATATATATATATATATATATATATATATATATATATATATATATGTATATATATGTGTATATATATACATATATACATATATATATATATATATATATATATATATATATATATATATATATATATATATATATATATATATATATATATATATATATATATATATACATATATATATATATATATATATATATATATATATATATATATATATAATATATATATATATATATATATATATATGTGTGTGTGTGTGTGTGTGTGTGTGTGTGTATGTATTTATTTACACACACACACACACACACACACACATATATATATATATATATATATATATATATATATATATATATATATATATATATATATATATATATATATATATATCACCATAAAACGAAGTTTATTTCTAAAATTGTACATATGGATATGGCGAGGAAATTCTGCAATATATTTCATGTGTTTAACTGGGTCTTGACAAGATCAGACTTTACATTGTACATCTAAAGTTTCAATTATTTTGGTTCCCTTGGAATTTCTCTTCCATGAAGATAGTAAAAATTTGACTTATTGAAATGCCCTGGCCTTTCATGAAATTGCAGAGAACGCAATTTTAGTGAAATGTCTAGGATCTTTCAATTTGCTTATTGCAACAACTATTGATCAATCTCCTGCTGGTTCCAACAAGTGAATGTGTGCTTATAATTGAGTAAATTATCTCTTATTTAAGAAAACTGAGCATATTTTGAATATAACTAGTTTAAAAAGGAGTTTATTTTAAGATGTAACTAGTTTGAAAATCGTTTAATCTCTTGGAGTAAAAAGTGCTGTTCGCAATAAAGGACAAAGAAACAGAAAACAAGAAAAAACCTCCCCGAACATGGTTTAATCAACCGGAAAATAAAATTCTGGAGTTAGAAAAAATCCTTGAACACACGCAGGTTGTTGTATGCGAGGGAAACTTATTGACCCAGATGATAGAAAAAAAGAAATTTCGCAAAAAAAGTTTTTCTTTTTTTTTTGTCTTTTTTTTTTAGCTGTCTAGGCCGACGGTGGAATTTATATATCCGGAAACGTAGATAAAATCCAATATAGAATGTGAAAGGTAAAACGAATAGAAAGAAAGAAGTAACGTATATTCATGGATGAGAATAACAATTTGATATACAGAAATCATTATCAATGGCGATGTAAACTGACACGTTGGCTCTCCTAGTTAAATCACGAAGGTATTGTTTAAATTGCTTAACATGGCAGATGGTTATGTGATTATCACATCCTGTGCATAAAAGGAGAGAGAGAGAGAGAGAGAGAGAGGAGAGAGAGAGAGAGAGAGAGAGAGAGAGAGAGAGAGAGAGAGAGAGAGTGAGAGAGAGAGAGAGAGAATGTGACTAATAGAAGAGAGAGAGAGAGAGAGAGAGAGAGAGAGAGAGAGAGAGAGAGAGAGAGAGAGAGAGAGAATGTGACTAATAGAGAGAGAGAGAGAGAGAGAGAGAGAGAGAGAGAGAGAGAGAGAGAGAGAGAGAGAGAGAGAGAGAGAGAATGTGACTAATAGGAGAAAATTACTTGAGAGAGCTGACTAACTGAAGCCGCACAATGTTGCTGTGGAATAGTATCACAGTGTAACATAATAAATTTAGATTAATGGAGTTTAATTATTGATTTCTAGGCATTGGCAATAGCAACAATCTACACAACTCCTTTTTCTTGCATTTGTTTTTTAGTGATTGTGGTGGCCTATTGGAAATGTCCCTGCCTAGCGTTCTGCTAGAGAGGAGGGCGAGTCCCGATCAAACTCGTTAGTGTCTTGTAGCGTCTACAACCTCACCATCCTTGCGAACTAAGGATGGGGGATGGGGAAACTTATATGTCTACCCGTTGAGTCATCAGCAGGCATTGCCTGCCCCTCCCTGGTTCTAGGTTGATTGTAGAGGGGTCTTGGGAACTGATTATATGGATATGTGTTCAGTCTCTTGGTCTATAGGGTATAGTCACTTGTCCTTGCTTTTCCCATTCACGATTCATGACCTTTAAAACCTTTAAATTTTTATGGATCGAAGAAAAATAATGAAGGAGAATTGAATGAGAAGGATAAAATTTATATACGAAGGAAGCGACCCTTCATGAAGAAAGATGAAAAAAAAAATGGTAAAACATAAAATCAGAGGAATTCTAAGCGACCCATCATGAAAAAAAGATGAAAAGAAAAATGTTTTTAAAACATAAAAACTGAAGAATGCCAAAACAGCAAAAAGGAATCTAAAAGAAAATTTTTGATTTATCAAATAGTAAATGTGAAAAGAAGTGGCCTGATGGATTAATGGATTTTTTTATCATCTTCAATATGGTCGTTTTTCATATGAATTTGTATAGAAATGAAATCCTTAAAATCCTTTGCGTAATGGAATAAATCACAGTTAACGACACTCAGTGCAGTCAGTACCTAGATGGGTGACGTACAGTATATGCCGGAGTCAGGTGGCATACAAATTCCCGCAGATAATAAAGAAAATACCCTTTCATGACTGAGTATAATGATAAAAGTTTTCCAACCTCCATAAATACTCCTTGAAAAATCTTGGATGCACACACACACACACACACACACACACACACACACACACACACACACACACACATATATATATATATATATATATATATATATATATATATATATATATATATATGTATATATATATATATATATATATATATATATATATATATATATATATATATATATATATATATATATATATATATATATATATATATATATGCGTGTGTGTGTGCGTGTGTGTATCTTTATGAGTTATTGTGTGAATGATAATAAATCTTGTATGCATTTACAGATGTAACTATCTTACTATACATATTTGA
>NC_090736.1:28894191-28909191 GCF_036898095.1 Palaemon carinicauda
GTGTGTGTCTGTGTGTCTTTGTGTGCATTCCCATGCAGTTACAAGGTTTTATGATATATACTCTTCATTTGAAAAATAATGACACCTCTAAATTCAAATCCAGTTCAGTGAAATCAAATAGAATTTATAGAGCTCTAATGAGAGTGCACATTTTGTAGATATCATGAGATCGGTTTCAAGTACAGGGATTCATGATGGAGAGTCGGTAATGACACATTATTCATTAAAGCTATATTTCCGTTGATCACACAGGGATTACTTGAAATAATGATCACAGCAAATAGAGCTTTTTCTCGTGCATATAATGTTTGATTATTCTCTTCGTGGGTCAATTTTAACATGTATTATTTGGATACTTAAAAGAAATTAAAAATATTGGGGAGTAGAATTTTATGAGTTTATGATTCTTAGATTCTCACTTAATGGTAACTGAGCAATTGATTTCATAAATAGTTACTACTAGTAATCATTTGCATTATATAAAAAAATAGTCGTATTACTCACCTTCTCTCTCTCTCTCTCTCTCTCTCTCTCTCTCTCTCTCTCTCTCTCTCTCTCTCTCTCTCTCTCATGTTAGCATTATTAAAGACACACAAGTTTTTCTTTAGTTTTCTCATAAACGTTAGAAAATTATTGGTATTTTGATATTATAATACTTTGAAAACTTTCTTATATGCATTAGATATGAAAAATCACATGATTTACAAAATATATTTCAATATGAGTAACTAACGCATTTATCATTACCTCACACATCGTAAAAAGCACATGAAGATTTAGTATAGTAGCTATAGATATTCTTGTAATATATCCCTTTCAAAATGCAAAATAAGACTTAGTGTAGTCATTATTTCTTCGTATTGTAGCTTAATACATGTAAAATTTGGAATAAAATCACCTGAAATTACATATAAAATTTCAGGCTATACATCAGTATAGTGAGATCGATGTTACTGTATCGATATGAGTCATGGTACGACAATGAAACATTCGCCAATAGATTTAGTAGATTTGAGAGCAAAGCCGTCGGAGGTATATTGGGGGTTAATAACAAGACAGGATTAGAACTGAAACTTCAAGAGATTACTCAAGTGCCCTATGTGGATGAGATCATGGGGTGGGGTAGATGGAGATGATGTGGGCATGCTCTTCGCACTCCCCAAGAGAGATTAGTTTACCAAACTTCCAACTGGGCTCACAAGGTCAGAGAAGAGTTAGAAGCCCCAGACCTATATTACTGAGGGCTATGAAGTGTGAAGTGGGAGATGATGAATGGATAAGTATGGATTTAAAAGCTCAAGACAAGATAGAGACGAGTGGCGAAATCTAACCGAGGCCCCTTTTCTGTCAACAGGCATAGGAGGAGATTATGGTGATATTATTTATGATCGTACACTTTATTTTTTCCATCTCGAATAGGTATGCATAGTCTACAAAACCGATTTATCAAATTTTTAAATGGCTTGATAATACACTGTATTTCTAAATAAATAGCCAGGCCGTGTAACACAGGAGTAAATCTAACATGTAATTGATTTCCCCTACAGGTTTAGCCTCATGAACCAAAGTTTATTGAATTCTAGTACTACCAGAGCAAAATGTGGACAATTCGAACTAGAACGGGTGGTCAGATTTCCGGAATTCAGCTAATTAAAGAACTCCTTTATGGCATATAATTAACGTTTTAATAAAGTAGTCTATGTTTGGTATATGCAAATTTGTAAGGTTTGTTAGAGGAGCTTAAATTTCCTATGCTTTTGTGATCCTGCTATATTGAAAAAATGTAGTTCCGTTTCTTACTATTTTGCTGCTATGTGTATTTAGTCAATATTTGTGTACGCAACCCGTCAATAATGATGGCTAAACATTTATATAATTATGCACACACATATTCAACCCTTCCAATCACTTCCCACAAGTAGTCACACGTTTGTCAATGCTGGTCAGCGTGACCGGAAACAAAGATATATATATATATATATATATATATATATATATATATATATATATAATATATATATATATATATATATATATATATATATATATATAATTATATATATATGTATTATATTATATTATATATATATATATATATATATATATATATATATATATATATATATATATATATGTGTGTATATATATATTATATATATATATATATATATATATATATATATATATATATATATATATATATATATATATATATTGACAGACGCTTGGTCTTTAAAATATAAGGGAGATTGTTTTATTTGTTAACACGTTTCATTGCTAAACTTTCGTGTAGGGACATTTCATTCCAATAGATTTATACAAAACTCGAATGTGATCATCAAAATAAGAAAATGCAGTAAAAGTCTTAAGGTGAATACACGAGAATCTTACAGATTTTAACTCCAAATTATTGTTCTTGTTCTGAGGTGAGAAACATTTATACGAAATGAGCCTGAAAGAATATTAATTTGCAAAACAGGTTCAAAGTAATAAAAGGCATATGTATGAAAGAAAAGGGAACAGAGAGAACTTAATTGAATTATTTTCCGTTTGTTCAAATTTCTTCAGAGGTTCCGAAGAAGAGTTTTGCCTCTATTGCTTTGTATGATGATAACAATTCCTTTTTATGTAATTAATTGTAATAATGATCACAAGAATTTAATTATGTCCTTATTTTAAAAGTTACAAAAAGAATTTGAACTCGGAAAATATGTGCTGTGGCACAATGAAGCTAATTACTTTATTATTCTTACCTCCTCCAGGAGGTTATGCAATCGAGTCCGTTTATTTATTTTTCTGTGTGACTGTGGACAGGATTTCGTCAAAACTACTTGATGGATTTGATGAAATTTTCACCGAAAATACAACTTAGGTAATGGTGGACCTCATTGAATGTTGAACCTGATTCGAATCCGGGTTTGCATTTCGTGTGGCAGTGGACAGGAACAAGTCAAAACTACTCGACTAATTTTGAAGACATTTTCACCACAGATAGATCTTCGGTCAAAGACGACCCCGGATTCTAGATCCGGATTCGCATTTTTCACCATTTTAAACATAACCTCAAAAATATTTCGGATTTTGACGAAATTTCCATCAGAGATAGATCTCAGGCCTTGTACGATTCAATTATTTATGGCGTAGGTCAAGAATCCCTAATAGTTCTTGTTATCATTATTGTTATTAGCTATTTAGAAAAGCAAAATCATACAAGCTTAAGTGCTCCAACAAGGAAAAATAGTCCAGTGAGGAGACTAAACAAGGAAATAAATACACAAGAAGAAGTAATGAACAATGAAATGAAGTATTTTAAGAACAGTGGCAACATTACAATAGATAAATCATATATACACTAAAAAAACTTAAAAAAAAAAAAGAGGAACAGAAATAAGATAGAATAGAGTGCTCGAGTGTACCTTCAAGCAAGATAACTCTACCCCAAGACAGTGAAAGACCATGGTACAGAGGCTGCGTCACTACCTAAGACTAGAGAGCAACGGTTTGATTTTGGGATGTCCTCCTAGAATAGATTCAATAATCTTGTACAGATGGTCTTATTTAGTTACCTACAAGTACATTTTATGATTGATTATAAATCCCTCAGTATATATTTTGTAACATATTTTGAATACCCTTATATGCAATTTATTATTTTGTTCAAATGTAATCACTATTTACTTTAATTCGTTGCCTAGTTAGCATCAGTTTACAAATATATCGCAATTACAGAAGACATCAGTTCTCTCTCTCTCTCTCTCTCTCTCTCTCTCTCTCTCTCTCTCCTCTCTCTCTCTCTCTCTCTCTCTCTCTCTCTTTATATATATATATATATATATATATATATATATATATATATATATATATATATATATATATATATATATATATATATATATATATATATATATATATATATATATATAGTATCATCTAGCACTAAGTCCAATTTGTGAGAAAAATAGGATATGCTTTCTTTGTTTATAATAATGAAATTCTAATTGCTCTGGGATAGCATTTTGATGACTTTCTGGTGGCTTCAAGGTTTACTGAAAATACAGACTCCAATTCCATAAATATGTTTCTTGTAAATGAAATATAAGAATATTATGCAAATATTTGAAAAACATAAAGCGACCCACCCTCTCTCTCTCTCTCTCTCTCTCTCTCTCTCTCTCTCTCTCTCTCTCTCTCTCTCTCTCTCTCTCTCTCTCTCTCTCTCTCTCTCAGCTTTTCTTTTAGGCTTTTCAAATAGGCATAGTCCAAACACATCATCAAAAACATATAGTAATACAATTGACTTTTTATAAAACGATATAACAATGATTAAATATTTGCTAGTATTGACCAAGAGGAAATATTCAAGGTATGATGAACATATTAGTCAAGTATGTGAAGATACTCGTAAAATGTCCGTGAGAATACTTTTAAGATTTCTGTGAGCATACTCATATAATGTCTGTGAGAATACACGTAAAATGTCTGGAGAAAACTCTTAAAATGTCTGTGAGAATACTAAAAAAAAACTGTGAGAATACTCATAAAATGTATGTGAGAATACTCGTAAAATGTGTGTGAGACTACTCATAAAATGTCTGGGAGAATATTCGTAAAATTACTTTGAGAATACTTATAAAATTTCTTAGAGAATACTGGTAAAATTTCTGAGATTACTTGTAAATTTCTCAGAGAATACTCGTGAAATTTCTATGAGAATACTCGTATAATGCGTATGTGAATATTTGTGACATTTCTATGAGAATAATCGTAAAATTTCTGAGAATACTCATAAAATTTCGTTGAGAAAACGGAACAAGGAAACTACAAGAGAAGTAATGAACGATTAAAATGAAATATTCTAAGTAAAGTATCAACCTTAAAATAGATATTTAATAAAAAAAAAAAAATAAAAAAAAAGGAAAAATTAGTTTGACGATTATAAGGTGAAACATTGAAAATTAAAGGAACTGTACCCCTATTCGCATATTTTAGTCAGGAAAGGAAATAAAGTGATGTACTATAAGCTATTTCTGTCTTGCTTCGACAGTACAAGGGGAGTGAGATGTGCCTTTTATACAATGTGTAAGGGAATCCAATACTTTGTGACGCCATATTACCCAAACCACTCGTTATATTGTTTTCCAAGTTTTTAATTTTTTTTTTTTTTTTTTTTTTTTTTTTTTTTTTTTTTTTTTTTTTTTAAGGTTTAAATGTTTTAAAGGCCGATAATGAATGACAGAGGCAAGGAACAATGACATAGCCTTATCAAGTAGGGCAATGCCTTGGAATCTAACCAGATGATCAGCGCCCAGGCTCCCTCCCTACCCAGGTTTCCTAAGAACAAGGAGGGCTAGTCTATGACCACTGATGACTCAGCAGATAGACCTACAGGCTCACCCAAAACTCCCATACCCCCATCCTTACCTCAAAAGGATAATTAGGTTGCCGCAACTAAATGAACTAACGAGTTTGAGCAGGACTTGAACCCCAGTCTGGCGATCACCAGTCAGGGACGTTACTACATTGGCCACCACAATCCTAAAAAAGGCATTAGATCATTATTACTCTTCCATCATTTTTTTCTCCCTATGGAACTTTCCCATGTGGGTTCTTAAGCCCCAGTCTTTGTATTTTGTTAAGAGAAAATCGTTTTATTTATGAAGGCGACCGACACGTATCACACCTTGAATGTTCACGACGCTTTTCGTCTCTGATATTGCCCGGTCTTACATCATCACTCATATAACTTGGAGGTTTTGCTGATATATGTCGGGTATTAGTTAGCCAAACATTGGAAAATCGTGACCAATGAACTCTCTCTCTCTCTCTCTCTCTCTCTCTCTCTCTCCTCTCTCTCTCTCTCTCTCTCCTCTCTCTCTCTCTCTCTCTCTGTAATATATATTCATATCTATTACTGGTACCCAGTTTTCTTATATTCCTGCCTTTTGGGAAATTATTCATGGAATCCCAATTATCAATTATCCGACTTTTATCCTCCAAATCGTAAATTACGATTTTCTTATCAACATATTTTAATCATTCTTCAAGCCAATTAATTCCGTAATAAATTACGATTTTTTTTTTTATCCAAAGATTTTAACCATTCTTCAAATCTTCAGTCAATAATCTATTAACCGATTTTGATTATTAATTAATTCTCTTCTCTTCCGAAATAAATTACAAAATTTATTGCATTAAATTGGGGACAAAATCTGTTGTTCTTTGTGTAATGTTTTTTCCTATTGACCATAAAATAAACACAGTCTACTAGACGAATCTCTCGATGTATAATCATTGTCTTTTATTTTCCATCTTTTGCATTGAGATACTAAGGAAATTATTACGAAAAAATACTTACATAAAACCTACATCATTTTCATAGGAAGAAAACACCTTTTAAAATAAAAATTATGTATAAGATTCTTAATTATACTCATATGAAAATTTGCTATGAACTTGAATTGGTTGATAAAAAGTACGATTGCTACCTTTAATGAGAAGAAAATATAGTTTGCCAAATGAATAAGTTGAAATTTGTAATGCATATTTTGGGCTCAGGCCATGTTGTCGTGATGGAAGTTCCTTCATAGATAGCTTCCTAAGTATATTTGACTACAGTGATATATCACAGAGAATTTACCAAAGGTATCCAGAATTCTAACTCCTGGAGCAAATATCCATTAAAATTTTACAAAGGGATATCGCGTAATATCAGAGGACGTATTCTTGACACGTTTCATGGCTATCTACACCCCCAATAGAACTTTGACTATGAGGGGAAAGAGAGGCAAGAATAAGGTGAGTTGTTCCAGAGACATCGCTCTCGACGAGTCACTACTGCTCTGCAAATAGTGCGCCTTTCAGCCACCGCGAGGCGCCACCGTCATTCTTTCTCTTGTAGCTTTGCTAGACCCGTGTTTTCCCAGTTCTCTCGTGCTATTTTGGAGTATTTTGGACGCTATGATGCCTTCCCCAGCATCATCAGCTTCTAGAAAGTTAAGTAATATCTTTATCTTGTGTAAATATAAGCTCTTGCCAGTTTTGCTTTTCGATTCAGATCGTAATTAACGTAACAAGAGCTGTTGACAGCCGGATGGCGTCAGTGACGTGGATGTTCTTCTGTTCATTTAGTTAGCCAGAGAGACCCTTTACCGGAATCTGTACGCTTTAATAACTTAGCTCTTTATATATTTAGCTAGGGATTCTTATATTATGTCTTTGTTGTCGTGAATTTAGCTTTTATGATCGAGCCTCTCGAGTGCTAGGCTTCCTAGCCTAGACACCCTCACACTTCATGCATGATATAACCTTCCTGGTAAAGTTTTATTGAAGCACAGGCAATATTTTACACTTTTATGATATTACTTAATTATGCTTTCCTCTTCCAAGATAGTACACAGAGAGTTTCGGTGATCGATTCTCAATGCTCCTAGGCTATTAGCCTAGGTGCTTTACTATACTTTCATACATGTCCCCAATTGCTCTTGTATTACCTTTTAAGGGGAGACTGACACCTCCTATACCTTTCAAGTCGACATCAATCTCCTAGAAGATTTAAGAGCAAACCCCATCCCTCTGATTAGCCTAGGCTAATCTCAGTTTTCTTTGCTGTGAACCGAGTTCTGGCAAAGTTTTACTAAGACGTTCCGTTTTCTTTCTCCTAACCACTGAGTCGATTTTGAGTTTAGGACAGGACATCAGAGTATCAGTCTGTGTTAGGCATCTCCCTGTCTTGGTGAAATGATTTCCCAGGTCAGGTTAAGCTGCTCTTTCAGAAGGCTAGACCTCCCTAGGCCATACTTGGGAGTTTTGTACGACAATTCCCCCTTCCCTGGCCTAGCAGACAGTCCTGAGCTGGTAGACCTAGACTGAAGAAAGGATTTTTTCATTGCCTAGAGTCTCTGGTACGAGATTCTGCTCTCTTGCGAGTTGGTGTCTTACGGACATCCTCTCCATTGTCTAACCCAACCTGGGGAAATGAATTCCCCTACCTGAGGTTACTTTATGAGATCAGAATCCTTTAGGTTAGGTAGTGCCTTCGGACATTACCTTACCTATAGGACACCTACCCCCTCCCCGCTATCCCTTTCCTGTTGAATGATCCAACACCCTACTGGCCGTCGTTCTACATTGACCCTAGGGTTCTCGTAGGACTGGCCCGAGGTTCCCTGTCTGCCGGCCTAGATGTGAGTATCCTCATATTCTTTAGAGCGTTCATCGGTCCTCCCTTGGACTGCCTTCCATAGTCCTTATGACTGGTTTATGGTTGGGTGGAAGCTTGAATTTAATTCCCCCTTCCACTCAAACCCTCATTCTGGATGCAGGTCGGCAAGGCTGAACCCTTGCCTTCCTCCATCTTTTCTTTCTCTCGTACTTTCATACTAAGCCAAAGACATTGGACATTCTGGAACCGACTTCTGGCCGCTGAGTTGCCGGCTGGCAGCCGGCCACCCATTCCTGGTTCTCTGCCGCCGTCTGCCTTGGGTCCCCTTGATGGAAGGATCCTTGGCTGCCGGCCGGTAGATTCGCCGCTGCCTGCAGAACCGTCGTCGCCGGAAGAACCGCCGCCTCTGGCAGAACCGCCGCCTCCGGCAGAGACCCCCAGCAGACGGCAGTTCCGCCGGCAGCCGGCAGAGCCGCCGCTGCCGCCGGCAGCCTATCACTCAATCTCATGAAGACAATAATTGCCTTCAATAGCCCAGAATAGGCCGGCACTACCCGGGAGACGACAGCAGGCCCGGCAGGTGCCGGCAGGCCTGACAAGTCTGGCAACTTGTTACCAAACAGTCAGTGCTGTAGCCCAAGTTTCTCCAACCTACAAGGTGCTTCATGGGCAGCCTATTGTGAGACCATCACATATGAGAGAGCAATTCTCTCTTCCTTTAATGGTTATGATCCATTATTGTCTTTAATCCCCATTATTTTAACTGGAAGATTGTGTTAAGATACACTTATATCATAGGATATCATCTTCCCCTAAAAATTCTTAAGAATTCTGCTTTCAATATTCGAGGAGGTCATTGCAATTGGCTGGACAGGAAACACATGTAGGTGTCTCTCCTACTTATAGCTTATCCTATCCAATCAAATATAACATGTTTTTTGTATGTTGAAATTTGAGAATTTCACCGAATACTAATAAACTTTTCCTTTCTTTACAGGAGGAACATCCCGAGTGCGGGAATAGTTTTTGCAGTGTACGCAGTAAGAACTTCTGCGGCCACGACATGTGCAGGGCCCATGCTCGCTGCTCAGTCACCAAGGGGGCTCTCAAGTATTGGGACCCGCAGGTATGTACCGTTTGTGACAACCTGGTAAAAGAGGCTTTTAATGACCAAAAATCCACTGAGTCAAGGGACGCAGCAAAGGAGAAGCTGCGTAAATGGGTCAGGGGTTTCCAGAAGAATACTTCTGGCCCATACCTTCCTAACAAAAGGATAAGGGCTTGTCTTTTTCCTAGGGCATCTTCGGATGCAGTTATTCCCCAGGCTCAACCTGAGATTCCCCTAGTGAAGATTCCAGAAGAATCTGACGTCTCGGATGCTTTAGAAAACATCCAACTAGAAGACAACATGTCAGTTGTCTCAGAGGAGACCCAGAACAATCTCCTAGTGGAGGAGTTGGATCAGGCGGATGAAGTTCCACCTGAACCACAAACTGAGAAAGCCGATACAATTTCGGTGTCATAGGCCACAGGGAATGAGCCGGTGCCTTCTACTTCCTCCACTGCACCCCAACTGGATTCGATCACGAGTACTTTGCACTCGTTGCTGTCCATGGTGCAGGACATGTAACAGAAATCGACCGAGAAGTAGGCCACTTTTCAGACCGAAATGCATCAACTGGTTGTGGCACGTTTGGCTCCAAAGAAGCTAAACGTTAAAGATCTCCCTGCCTTCTCTGACGTTAAACCTTGGAGGTACGCAGAGCACATGCCCATGTCGGGCAGGAAGGTCTTCCTCTCGGATAAACTGGGTACTGTCCCAGTAGAGGAAATTGAGTTCTGGCCCAGTAAAGGGGCCTACCCGGATTGCTACGTCCGTCTCAGGACGGAACCCGCATCCAAAGAGGAGACAGACCCGAAAGAAACGATTATCCTTGAACTCTCTAAGGCTCAGGCCTTATATACCACCACTTTAAAAGAGAGGGCCTATACTAGCTCTAAGGTGCCGGCTCTCAGCAAGAAGCACCCGTCCTTCATTGCTGATCCTAAACGTTCCTTTCCCTTTATGGACAAAGGGCTCAAGGCAGCCTTAAAGGCAGTTGAGGCAGGGAAGGCAGGGAAACTGTGCCCTACACTGGAAGAGTACCGGCTCTCAGCAAGAAGCACCCATCCTTCATTGCTGATCCTAAACGTTCCTTTCCCTTTATGGACAAAGGGCTCAAGGCAGCCTTAAAGGCAGTTGAGGCAAGGAAACCGTGCCCTACACTGGAAGAGTGTAGACCCTTCTCCCTTGCCTTCCCATCAGACGATGTGGACTGGAAGGATTTTCACAACACCTTCACAGTCCGGAAGCTGGAGGAATATATTGCCGGACGATAGTTCGGCTAAGACCACCCCAAGCTGTCGGACTTTCTCCTGCGTAGGGAACAGGAGACAAAAGAACGCTCAGCTGCTTCCTTGTCTCTTTAGACTGGCCTGGAGACAATGGCAAGCATCCCAGATACCCCGGACATGTACATGGTCTTCGCAAAAGCCCATCTGGTGACAGTGACTAAAGACCTGTACAACTTTATTAAAGCCAGAAGGGCTTGCAGAGAGTTCGTGTTCGCCTCGGCTGCGGTGAGGCACGAACCCAGGAAGCTGATAGCTTCTAACATCTGGGGAAAAGACCTCTTTCCAAGTGAAGTGGTCAAAGAAGTCGTGGACAAAGCCGCCACTGAAAACAGGAACCTCCTTTCCAAGTGGGGCTTGTCCTCCAAAAGGAAATCTTCAGCTGACGAGGGTCCCCAGCTGAAGAATAGATCAAAATGACTTAAAGTGCCCTCTCGGCCTAAGCAACAACAGCAGCTTCCCATGGCCACGGTGCCCCAGACAGTGGCACAATCACCCACTACCTTCCAATTGGTGCCCCAAACACTGGCGACTCAGTCACCGGTGTTCTCCCCAGTGTTTGAAAGGCAGTGTACAACCTTTCGGCTGAAGTCTCGAGGATCCTTTCGAGGCTCCTCCAGACGCCCCTCCAGAGGTAGGGGCAACTGGGGTGGACATGGCCAAGGAGGTAAATCCTCCTCCCAGCACTGAAAGTGAGATGCTACCGGTAGGAGGGAGACTCTTCTACTTCCGGGATCGTTGGACCTTCGATCCCTGGGCCCACAGCCTAATCAAGAACGGACTAGAGTGGAGTTGGAGCTCAACTCTACCAACCTTCCCTCAATTCTTCCAACACTCAACCCCCATATTGGAAAAATATTTTCAGGAACTCTTGAACAAAAGAGTTATACGGAAGGCGAAGTCCGTCAGATTCCAAGAAAGGCTATTTTGTGTTCCAAAGAAGGACTCGGAACAGCTCAGAGTAATTCTAGATTTGTCACCATTCAACAAGTTTATAGTGAACTACAAGTTCAAAATGCTGACGCTTCAACATATCAGGACCCTGTTGCCCAAATGGGCATACAGTCTCCATAGACATGACGGATGGATACTGGCACGTTCCGATCAGCCGTCAAGTTTCCCCTTACCTGGGATTCAAACTACAAAGAAGACAGTATGTGTTCAGAGCCATGCCCTTCGGACTAAACATAGCTCCAAGGGTATTCACCAAGCTTGCGAATGCAGTCATTCATCAACTATGCCTAAAAGGATTCCAGGTGGTAGCCTACCTGGATGACTGGCTGGTGTGGGCAACATTCGAAGAAGAATGCAGGCAAGCCTCCATGGAAGTGATCCAGTTCCTGGAACACTTGGGATTCAAGATCAATCGGGAAAAATCCCAACTGTCTCCAGCTCAGAAGTTTCAGTGGCTTGGCGTCCACTGGAACTTGCAGTCGCACTGCCTTTCCATTCCATCAAAGAAACGGAAAGAGATAGCCGGATCTGTCAGAAGCCTTCTTCGATCCGCACGGATATCAAGAAGGCAACAGGAGAGAGTGTTGGGGTCTCTCCAGTTTGCCTCAGTGACAGATCCAGTATTGAAACCACAGTTAAAAGATGCATCAAGAGTCTGGAGAAAATACGCATCAAACGCTCGAAACGATCTAAAAAGACCGACACCAAATCGTCTGCAATCCCTACTCAAGCCATGGTTGGAGGACAAGAACTTGAAGAATAAGGTTCCCTTACAACCACCTCCACCGCCAGTCACCGTTCACACGGATTCCTCGAAAGACGGGTGGGGAGATCACTCTCACCATCAGAAAGTCCAAGGAACCTGGTCTCCCCTCTTCAAAACCTTCCACATCAACTTCCTGGAAGCCATGGCAGTTTTTCTTTCCCTAAAGAAACTGAAACTCTGCTGCTCAATCCACATCCGTCTGGTTCTAGACAGCAAAGTCATAATGAGATTCCTAAATAGACAGGGCTTGAGATCGCCTCACATAAATCAAGTGATACTAGCCATCCTCTGCCTAGCGGAGAAGAAGAGATGGCACTTGTCAGCAGTCCACCTTCAAGGGTTCCGCAATGTGACAGCGGACGCTCTATCCAGAACCAAACCGATAGAATCAGAATGGTCCCTAGACGCAAGATCGTTCTACTTCATCTTACGCAAAGTCCCATGACTGCAGATAGACCTCTTCGCAACGAGCGACAACAAGAAGCTACCCCGTACGAGGATCCTCTAGCGGAAGCAATGGATGCAATGTTCATAGGTTGGAACAGATGGTCTAAGATCTACCTATTCCCTTCAACCAACCTTCTGCTGAAAGTCCTCGACAAACTAAGATCCTTTTGGGGGACGGCAGCAATAGTGGCCCACAAATTGCCCAACAGCGTTTGGTTTCCCCTGGTAACGGAACTACGCCTGAAACTGATCCCGTTGCCGGACCCAGTTCTGACTCAGCAAGTGCAGAAATTGACTGTCTCGGCTTCATCAGTGAAAACCCAGAACCTTCATCTCATGATTTTCTCGCCTTAGCGGTCAAGAAACGGTTTGGGACTGTATCAACTTCCTAAAAGAATACAAGTCAAAGACAACAAATTGACAATATGAGTCTTCCTGGAAGAAATGGGTGGCCTTTGTCAAGGCGAAGAATCCTAAGGAGATTTCTATGGACTTCTGTTTGTCCTTCTTCGTCCATCTTCATGAATAAGGTTTAGCAGCCAAGTCGATTACTACATGTAAATCCGCCCTGGCCAGACCAATACTTTATGCCTTGCAGTTAGACTTTTCCGACGAAATCTTCAACAAGATCCCTAAAGCTTGCACAAAACTTTGGCCCACAGCTCCTCCTAAGCCCATTTCATGGTCTTTGGACAAAGTTCTTCATTTAGCATCAACCCTGAATAATGAGGATTGCTCGCTGAAAGACTTGACTCTGAAGGTGATATTCTTATTTGCACTAGCCTAGGGAGCCGGAGTTAGCGAAGTAGTGCCCCTCTCGAGGGATGATGGCCACATTTAGTTCATAGACAATGGAGAACTGAATCTCTTTGTGAACCCGATGTTTCTCGCTAAAAATGAGCTGCCCACTAAAAGGTGGGGTCCCTGGAGAATCTGCCCTCTGAAGGAAGAAGCATCCCTCTGCCCAGTGGAATGCCTAAAGGTCTATCTTCGTAGAACTTCAGACTTTAAGGGAAGTCAGCTTTTCAGGGGAGAGACTTCCGGTTCAACGTTATCCTTGAAACAGATTAGGGCGAAAATCACCTACTTCATTCGCAGAGCGGTTCCAGACAGTACGCCCGCAGGTCATGATCCGAGGAGGGTTGCCTCGTCTCTGAATTTCTTCCAAACGATGTCGTTTGAAAGTCTTCGCGCTTATACTGGATGGAAGTCCTCGAGGGTCTTCTTCAAGCACTACGCGAAGCAATTACAAGAAATTAAATTTCATGTGGTGGCGGCGGGCAGTGCGATAAAACCCACTGCTTGATTACTGTGAAGAACAGTGCACTATTAGGGACTTATAGTGAAGGGTGTACACGATAGCCTCGTAAGACATATCGTGTTGAATTTTGTGTTTAAGTGATAACACTATAGACTGTTCTCCCTACACAGATGATATTAAGCCTAATAAACTGACACAAGTGCCAGGCAGACTCTTTTTATCCTGTTATTACTGTTTATGCTTGTATACAGAATTATTCAGCATATATTGTAATTGTTTACAACCATGATTTCTATTTTGTAATAAACAATAGAACGAATATTTGCGTCTCTTTCGCCTCAAATATTTCTTTGAATGTATAAGTCAGAGCATCCTTGACTCTTTTGATATTTAAGTCAATACCAGAACTAAGATTCATGGTGTTCCAGGCCAATATGTAAGATCTTTTTGTACTAGACTGTTCATTTTACTGTTTAAGGTGTTCCTACACATATATAAACCTGTCCGTCTCTTCACAACAGACCCAGGAGGTACAGTAATCTTCCTAAACCCATACCATCCTAGTACAAACTATGCTTTACGTATATGTTGACACTAATATACAAACTGTTTGCTAGATTGTTCCCTGAACTCACAATACTCGGGTTTTTTCCTCAAGTCTACCCAGACTCTTCCCTGTAGGGGGCAGGAAACACTGACATATTTCATGATCAGCTGATTGATGTATAACGGTATCATCAAGTGTCTCTAGGTCTAATGAGCGAAGAGGAAAGATTTATCTCGAGATGAACGGCACTATTGGAAATCCACAGATATATTAATGCTCTGGTACACTTCCATCACGACGACATGGCCTGAGCCCAAAAAGCGGATTTTGAGCGTAGCGAAAAATCTATTTTTGGGTGAGGTAGCCATGTCCTCCTTATGGACATACCCTCTTTTGGGACAAATGGATAATGAATCCCTCCCTATAGTGCTGTATCTGGAACACCTACAAAGCCATAAAAAATGACGGTGGCG
>NC_090736.1:28931691-28934191 GCF_036898095.1 Palaemon carinicauda
ACTGTACACAAATGTTCTTGCAAAGAACATAAACAAAGTAAAAGAAATGGCACATGCTTCATTTGCATGCAATTGTCATACAAGTCATGCAAACAAAACATACATATATCAGAATTTAAATAGCAAACAAAACATGGGATAATCAAAAACAATAATATGAAATCAAAATGAAAAAGCAGACTCAACTTGCATGTTGATTAAGCAAAGGTTAAGCAATATTTGTTAATAAAACTAAGAAAGTACAACAAAGTAGTAAAAGTAATGTATCCTTTTAAAACAAAAGCAAAGCTGTATTTCACAGAATACTGTATAGGCAAAAATCTAGGTTCAACTTAATTTTCATAAAAAGCAAATAAAAATTGACGTCACAAATCAAATAGGAAACAAACCATAGAGATATCATTCAACCAAAACAAGTAGATTTCAAAACCTACATACTGAACTGTACCTGTGCCAGATTTTTCAAAAATGCTTTCAAATGTTGCAGTACTGTACTCAGAGTTGTATGTTATTGCTGGTGCTGCAGATGTATTTTTTGGATTACCTGTGAAAGTGAGAAAGAGTTCCTAGTATAATTAACATTTTTAGTGCATAATATTGTACTATAAAAGTTTATCATAAAAAAATTACAGTATATAACAACATCTCTATATTATAGCAATAACATATTCATCCACACCTGCAAGATTTTGATCTGGACATGCATTTTTATTGAGTCTTGAGGAATCCGGAGTCGCATAGTTCTCACAGGAAAAGTGAAGACTGCATACTCTACAACAGTTGTTAACATATCTTTTACTTTTATCAAGAAGACATCTAATATTGGCAACTCTAATCCACAGTAGGCATCTGCAAATACATAGACATAGATATTATGAAGCAGAGTGGTAATTCATCATTTACCATTTGAGGGAAGTTGAAATCCGTGTGTAAGGGAAGTTACAATATACAGTATTTCTTAATAAGTATATATCTGATATTTAGGTACTTATTCCTAAAATATTATATACTGTACATAAAACAATACATATGTGTCAGACAAATCTTAGAACCTAATGAAATGAATACAGTTTATTATATTTTATGATTATTTATTAAGCTCTTGATCAAGTCAGAACCTATTTATAACAGCTTATTAAAATCTCATTGCCCAATTGTGGGAGTTCTCAATAATGCATAATCAATTGACACCCTTTTATGAAGGCAATGTAACCAACACTTCTGGCTGGTATTTTTTAGTAAAATGCCATTTCTGCGAGAAATATGCACATTCCTAAAAAAGTTTGAAACAATTATTATAATTGACTTGAACGATGTTCTTTTTAAATCGTGTACAGTACAAGCAAATATCATAGGTTTTCACACTTGTTTTGCCAATTTATTAATACTGTATTAATGCGAACATTTGCTGCCAAATGGTAAACTTACTTTGGAATACTATGTTGGTTGTTGATATCAATAACAAGATTTAATTTTAAAAATTTAACAATTATGAGCATATAATGCAGAAACATAGATGAAACGGTAAGAATGGATCTCGTGGGAGCAGATATGCTGGTTTGCATGTAATTTTTTATTTTTATTTTGAATGCTTTTATTCATACATATAGGATAATTCAATCATAGATTAAAAGGTTAGTGAACTTGAAATTAAAGTAAAACACTCTAACTTAACTAACCTACTTATGCTCTCCCATATGAATGCTCCCACAAGATTCATCCTTCCTGATGAAACAGCTTTGGTTTGCTAAATAGTTGCTTAATAATGAAAAATTAATTTAAACATTTATAACTACAACCCAAGGGTAAGCTCTTGCGAATATAACATAACTACAGTATATATACAGTATATCAAAGTTGCTGCGAGTAGCCTATCTGGAAAAGGCATGGAGACCCAATATTCACGATTTGTATGACTGTGATAGGATTTGGTATGTTTATTTCATATTTCTAGAGATTTTCAAGATATGCAAATATAACTTTAAGGTATTTATTTGAAATACAATTGACACCTCTAAATGACAAGAAAATATAGTTTTTCTAATTGATTTTGATATGTTTTGCAAGCTAGCTTCATTTCCATTGCAAATTACTGTTGACATGGTTAGGTAACTGTTGGCATGGTTATGGTACTGCTCATATGGTTAAATTTACTGTTGACATGATTAGGCTAATGATGTACACTACCAGGAAAGTTAGGTTGGTTGTTGGGGTTTCAAATGGCAACAATATTTTTGGTATTATTTTAGTTATTGACATTAATAGGGTAACCTAGTTCTTATACAAACTAAGAAAAACGTTAGGTTAGGTTAGGTTAGGTTAGTGCACAACTACAATGTGACGTGCAATAACTGGTTATATAGTGCATTTGTATGTCATTTTCTCATGTAAAATTCTTGGCTCGGGTTTTCCTATTTCCAGTGTTTTTATGTATTTCGAATTCGGTATATACTTGTATACCAGTCCATTTTTATATGTTTGAGTGTTATATTTAGGTTTT
>NC_090736.1:28939191-28941691 GCF_036898095.1 Palaemon carinicauda
ATAAGGTAAGGTAATGTAGACAATATAGAGCAAGTGCCTGGCACTACACACACACACACACACACACACACACACATATATATATATATATATATATATATATATATATATATATATATATATATATATATATATATATACATATATATATATATATGTATAAATATATATATATATATATATATATATATATATATATATATATATATATATATATATATATATATATATATATATATATATATATATATATATGATAAATCTTACATATTTAGACGTGTTTTTCATATACAAATAATCCATAAAAATTTTGGATACAATAATGTCTGGATTCTCTTAACGACCTCGGGATCAGAGCCCCAGGCGAAATCACACAAAGACAAGAGCTTGTGACCGGCCGGAATCGAACCCTGGTCGGTAAGCTTGTATAGACAGTGACTAAACCATTGGTTTAGTCACTGTCTATACAAGCTTGCCAACCAGGGTTCGATTCCCGGCCGGTCACAAGCCTGTCTTCATTGATTTCACCTGGGGCTCTGATCCCGAGGTCGTTAAGAAAATCCAGATATTAATGTATCAAAAATTTATATGGCTTATTTGAATATATATATATATATATATATATATATATATATATATATATATATATATATATATATATATATATATATACCCTCACACACACACACACACACACACACACACACACACACACATATATATATATATATATATATATATATATATATATATATATATATATATATATATATATATATATATATATATATTATATATATATATATATATTTACATATATATATATATATATATATATATATTATATATATATATATATATATATATATATATATATATATATATATATATATATATATATAGAGTCTGGAAACGCCATATGACATTACCAGACGATAACTCCCTCTCTTTTTGGGGTAGGGGGAGAGGGTGGGAATGGTTGAATCTGTGTGTGCATGTACATATCTATCTAAATAATTATCAATTACTTTTGAAGGGTCACGTTAGCTTGTGTTTGTATATCATCTAATCTTATCAGTTTTACAGCATATTTTGGATCCCCCCGATGTAAAATTCCCTTTCTTGCAATACAATTAATTATTGAAATCTTTTTTCAGTCATTTCTTTATAGTTCTTATTGTTTAATCATGCTACTTAAGCCCCAATTATTAACAGTTCATCTTCTTTTGGTAAAATGGAAATGGGATCAGTGTATGCTTGTTTTTATCTAGGGCCATTTCTAAATATGAGCTTATATTTTAACAAATTCCTTTTTTTCCCATTATCACATAAATGTTTATAAACCGGTTTATTCATCACACTAGCAAAGAACAGCACTTAAAGCTTAATAGCAGAGGCAAAAGGCATTGACGCTGCCCTATCAAACAGGACAATGCCTTAGAGACTGACCATACATCCATATGATCACCGGCCAAGCCCCCATTCCACCAAAGCTAGGACCAAGGAGATCCAGGCAATGGATGCTGATGACTCAGCAGATAGACCTATAGACTCCCAAGGGGACCGTCCGGGTTGGTATTTTGGCTTAAACCCCCCTTCTTAGCTAACAGTGATGGTGAGGTTGCAGCGACCAAAGGAACTAACGATTTGAGCGGGACTCTAACCCAGTCTGACGATCACCAGTCACAACTCTTGACATTGAAGAGTGCACAATAGGAAAAATAAAAGCGAATAAATAATTTTTATGTTTTTAAGGCTTGTAACTTTGTAATTAAAACACTAATTCGTATGATCAATTCTGCCGTACCTAAGGTGCCTAAACGAACATATAACATACGGTATTATTAATAAATACGCTAAAAAAACTTTAATATATGTAGATTATAAGTACATATATAACAATGAATCTTGACCATTTCATGAATTATCTTAACAAGTGACTTACTGATATGCATTTCAAAACAAAGACTTCAGGAGTGAGATTTCTCATAAATAAATATTTGACATGGCAACATAAATCAAAGGAAAAATAAATGGCAAAAACCATCCCTTAGCTATAAAAATTTTTATATTACGTAACGTAATAATCATAACTGGTAAGCATAAATGTATTTGCAAAAGGAGTATAATCCTATTATTGTCACCATTTCTATAAAATTTCTTTTGTTCTCAACACAGAGAGAGAGAGAGAGAGAGAGAGAGAGAGAGAGAGAGAGAGAGAGAGAGAGAGAGAGAGAGAGAGAGAGAGAGAGAGAGAGAGAATGCAATATTTAGACCGATAATTGCCTGCCAAATATCAAAATCGAATGACGAAGAAAAGATACAATCAGCGTAACCTATTCTGCTTAAAAACTATTTTACCGAATCCATTTTTCTTTTAGAATAATTGAATCTCCAACTGTCCATTGAGGAATTGACGCTGAGGCCAGAGTATTTAGTGATCATTTGGGATCGCTCTTAGGTGTACATAAGTTATTCAATCTAACGTCCAGATGAAAAA
>NC_090736.1:28951691-28954191 GCF_036898095.1 Palaemon carinicauda
GGAATTACATTCAAATCTGATGATTCCAATAATCATCATACGGAATGCATAGTGCACCAATATGGCATGAGACATTACCATTAAAAGGTATTGGAATTATATAATAAAATAGAGATATCTGCATTGATAAGGTGAAGTCTGCGGTAATATTTGCTTATAATGACAAAATACTAACAGGGTATTAATAATATAACAGAGTATCAGCAGTCCTAGTAAAACAAATATAGCAAAAGAGTAACAGCCACGGGGTGGAAAATTACTCAAACTTCCTCGTGAAACAATGAGATATAATAAAATGCATAATTCTTCTTCACACAGGGATTTGCTGCACAGTAATTTTTCAGGGGCTACTTTCCTCTCGGTAAGAGACTCTTTATCTATGTTAAGCACAGCTTCTTTAGAAAAACACTCCAAAATCAAAGCATTGTTCTCTAATTTTACCTAGTGTCATAGCCTCTGTGCCATGGTTTTCCACTGTCCTTGGTTTAGAGCTCTCTTGCTTCAGGGAACACCCAGGTACACTATTCTATCTTAGTTTTTTTTATTGTTTATATAGGATATATTTATCTTAATGTTTATGTTCTTGAAATATTTAATTTTTCCTTGTTTCCTTTCCTCACTTGACTATTTTCCCTGTTGGAGCTCCTCGGACTAATAGCATCCTGCTTTTACAACAACGGTTGTAGTTTAATAATAATAATAATAATAATAATAATAATAATAATAATAATAATAATAATAATAATAAACTTTAGCCACATTTGACTGTCCAGACACCAGTATATCAGATCCCTCTCTCTGGTCACGGCTCATTTTGTCTCTGCTTGTAAATACACTGAATAGTCTGACCTATTGTGTCCTCACTCTACTATGTCCTCATACAACTAAACAACAGTGAGATTACCAAACACTTCTCTTCGCTTAAGGGGTTACCTACTGTAATGTAATTGTTCAGTGAATACTTTCTTCTTGTAAGGATAGAAGAGACTCTAGCTATGATAAGCAGTGTTCTAGGAGAAGGAAACTCCAAAATCAAACCATTGTTCTCTAGTCTTGGGTAGTGACATAGCGTCTGGACCATGGTCTTTCACTGTTTTGGGTTAGAATTCTCTTGCTTGGGGGTGCATTCGGGCAGGCTATTCAATCTTATTTCTCTTTCTCTGTTCCTTTTTTTTTAGTTTTATAGTTTATGTATGGAAGATCTAATTTAATGTTGTTGCTGTTCTTGAAATATTTGATTTTGATTTTAAGGTGAGTCTGGTTTCTGGGAATCGGTCAGATCAATGCTAGCGGACAGCTATTGCATGAGAAATCTGTATTACACATATCTTAGTAGATAAACTCATACACCCCTCTGCTATCGTATACTTCTCTCTCTCTCTCTCTCTCTCTCTCTCTCTCTCTCTCTCTCTCTCTCATAGTTTTTGTTCCTTGTCTTTATGATGATGGCATAAGTAATTACATTAATTTTTCCTTCAAAGAATCGGGTTACGGTTCCAGACTCTGAAGTGGAAAAAATTCAGACAATTTATTGATCCATTAGCTAAGATAGCTGAAAATGATAGCTAGAATTTGCTATTTCAAATAAGGATTGTTTTTTTTTTTTTTTTTTTTGGTCAAGAAAAATAATACGCAGTTGTTTATATATTATTTTACTGACAACTGACAATTGAGAGAAATGCTTAAGTGGTTGTGAGATGTTCAATGTAAAATGTAAATCAAAGGATCCATTAAGAAATGAAATATAAAAATAATTCACTTTGAGTGATTTGTAGGGGCCTGTTGATAACTCAGAAAATAGAATTATAGATTTATTAGCATAACGAGAATTCTAACATGAAAAATAATATTTAATATACAAGTGATTTTATACTGCTACCTTTCATATGAAAGATTCGATTATATTTTAAGAAAAATCAATTACCATGATTAATTACCCAAATGATTAATTTCATTTAATCCTTGGCAGAGTTGTAATTAATAAATATTTATTCAACTTTGAATAAACTGTCATTCATATGGGAAAGGTATCTTGAAACACTTGCATTACTTGAATTAAACCATAGCCATAATCATAATCAGCGTTAATGACCCTAGCTGTCAGGATGCCCGAAAACCTCAAATCAATCAATCAATCAATCAGCCATAATCATAAATACAACTACAAACATAATTAATTAAGCAACATTGCATCAAAGTACCTATTCGAGAAAAAGATGATAATTTCTCATTATCTAGAAAGGACGTAATCTTTAAAAAAAATCAAAGGCATCTGTATCAGAAAAAAACTTCCTACTTGGCAACTCAGCTATATTTACCCTATGAAGGTTAGTGAGATAGAAAATCTCATTATAACCGATGATGTCCCTTTGGGAAGCTTTGTGCTCATCTAATATTGAAGCGTATCATTATCGCATTAACTGGGCTTGTAATTGGCTGTCCAGTTATGGATAATGAAAAGCACTGCTATGCTTGATTGCTAATTAAATGCCTGGTTGTG
>NC_090736.1:28964163-28969163 GCF_036898095.1 Palaemon carinicauda
TCTTGTTGTTCTTGCTTGGAAAGATGTTTTGCGAATGAATGACTCCTTTTGCTGTTTTACCATACTATTAGTATTAGAAAAAAAAAATATTAATTATACATAAATTTATCGTGTCCAAGAATTAAGTCCACGAGGAGATGCCGTTTAAGTATGTCAATATCAAAAGTATTATCAAAATTAAACGGTTAAAGATTGTTCTAATGAGTAAGCAATTCATAGTTGTAGTTGGGAACATAATATCGAGTTATTTCAAAGGTAATATTTAAGTAAGAAAAACAGTTACACTCTTATTGGAATTATATTCCAAATCTAATGATTCCAATAGTCATCATACGGAATGCATATTGCATCAATAAGGCATAAGACATTACCATTAATAGGTATTGAAATTATATAATAAAATAGAGATATCTATAGAGATAAGGTGAAGTCCTGCAGTAATATTTGCTTATAATGACAAAATACTAACAGGGTATTGATAATATATCTGAGTACAACATTCTTTGTAAAACAAATATAAAAAAAAGAGTAACAGCCACGGGGTGGAAAATTACTTAATAAACTTCCTCGTGAAACAACGAGAAATACTAAAATGCATTATTCTTCTTCACACAGGGATTTGCTGCACAGTAATTGTTCAGGGGCTACTTTCCTCTCAGTAAGCGTAAAAGAGACTCTTTATCTATGTTAAGCACAGCTCCTTTAAAAGGAGAACACTCCAAAATCAAACCATTGTTCTCTAGTCTTACATAGTGCCAGAGCCTCTGTGCCATGGTTTTCCAGTCTTGGTTTAGAGCTCTCTTGCTTCAGGGTACATTCAGGCACACTATTCTATTTTAGTTTTTTTATAGTTTATATATGATATATTTATTTTAATATTTCTGCTCTTGAAATATTTTATTTTTCCTTGTTTCCTTTCCTCACTTGGCTCTTTTCCCTGTTGGAGCTCCTCGACTAATAGCATCGTGCTTTTCCAACAAGGGTTGTAGTTTAGCAATTAATAATAATAATAATAATAATAATAATAATAATAATAATAATAGTAATGATAATATTTAGCCACATTTGACTGTCCAGACAGTAGTATATTGGATCTCTCTCTCTGGTCACGCTCATTTTGTCTTTGCTTGCAAATACACCGAATAGTCTGGCCTATTATTTCCACACTCTACTATGTCCTCATACAACTAAACAACACTGATATTACCAAACAATTCTTTTTCGCCTAAGGGGTTACCTACTGTAATGTAATTGTTCAGTGGATACTTTCTTCTTGTAAGGGTAGAAGAGACTCTAGCTATGGTAAGCAGTCCTTTAGGAGAAGGACACTCCAAAATCAAACCATTGTTCTCTAGTCTTGGGTAGTGTGACATAGCGTCTGGACCATAGTCTTTCACTGTCTTGGGTTAGAATTTTGCGTATAGTATTGTAATTAATGAATAAAAGTAAGGTGAGTCTTGTTTCCTGGGAATCGGTCAGATCATTGCTAACGGAAAGCTATTGCATGAGAAATCTGTATTACACATACCTTACTTAGTAGATAAACTCATACACACCTCTGCTATCGTATACTTCTCTCTCTCTCTCTCTCTCTCTCTCTCTCTCTCTCTCTCTCTCTCTCTCTCTCTCTCTCTCTCTCTCTCTCTCTCTCATAGTTTTTGCTCCTTGTCTTCATGATGATGGCATAAGTAATTACACTAATTTTTCCTTCAAAGAATTGGGTTACGGTTCCAGACTCTGAAGTGGAAAAAATTCAGACAATTTACTGATTGTAGCGGAGGATCTATTAGCTAAAATGTTTGTTGAAAGAATTGTTGATATTTTAAGTAGACGTTTCAATGTTTTATGCAGCTGGCCTTAGATAGCTAAAAATGAAAGCTATAATTTTCTATTTCATATAAGGATTGCTTTTGTTGTCAAGAAAAATAACATGCATTTGTTTATATATTATTTTACTGATAACTGATAATTGAGAGAAATGCTTAAATGGCTGTTGATCACCGTAACATAAATAACAAGTTGTTGTGAGATGTTCAATGTAAAATGTATATCAAAGGATCAATTAAGGTATGCAATATAAAAATAATTCACTGTGAGTGATTTGTAGGGGCCTGTTAATAACTCAGAAAAAGAGAATTATAGATTTAATAGCATAACGAGAATTCTAACATGAAAAAAAATATTTAATATACAAGTGATTTGATACTGCTACCTTTAATATGAAAGATTCCATTATATTTTAGGAAAAAATAATTATCATGATTAATTACCAAAATGATTAATTTCATTTAATCCTCGCCAGAGTTGTAATTAGTAAATATTCATTCAACTTGAAATAAACTATCATTCATAAGGGAAAGGTATCTTGAAACACTTTCATTACTTGAATTAAACCATAGCCATAATCATAATCGGCGTTAATGACATTAGCTATCAGGATGCCAGAAAAACCTCAAATCAATCAATCAATCAATCAGCCATAATCATAAATATAACTACGAATATCATTAATTAAGCAACATTGCATCACAGTACCTATTCGAGAAAAAGATGATAATTTCTCATCATCTCGAAAGGACGTAATTTAAAAAAAAGAAATAAAAGGCCTCTGTATCAGAAAAAAAATAATAAAAACAAAACTGCCTACTTGGGAATTCAGCTATGTTTACCCTATGAAGGTTACTGAGATAGAAATCTCATTATAACCGATGATGTCCTTTTGGGAAGCTTTGTGCTCATCTAATATTGAAGCGTATCATTATCTCATTAACTGGGCTTGTAATTGGCTGTCCAGTTATGGATAATGAAAAGCACTGCTATGCTAGATTGCTAATTAAATGCCTGGTTGTGAGCAATTTGTATATGTGCGGGGGATTTTATGTCTGGAATCTCCTCTGCCTCTAAGGCATGCAAGAGAGAGAGAGAGAGAGAGAGAGAGAGAGAGAGAGAGAGAGAGAGAGAGAGAGAGAGACCACTTTCATATTACATAATTCATACCATTTGTGTGCAATTGTTTGCGTGTGAGAGAGAGAACCTAAATGATAAGGAATTCATACCATTTGTGTGTGTGTGTGTGTGTGTGTGTGTGTGTGAGAGAGAGAGAGAGAGAGAGAGAGAGAGAGAGAGAGAGAGAGAGAGAGAGAGAGAGAGAGAGAGAGATTATTTTTTTAAGAATGTTAGAGACACGGCGGTATTTTTTCTATTGTAAGGAATGCAGATGATATGGAAAAAAAAAACTGAGGTGAGCTGGAGATCTATAAAGCGATATTGATAGGGGAAAAAATATAGTCTGGCAATTTAAAAAAAAATTGCATAACTACAAAATCTACCTTGTTCTTTATGCTGTTTGATAATTTTAAAAAAAAAATTAACATTGAAGCAGGAATGGAAGCCGTACATTTGCTTTCAATGAAGAACTGAACTTTTAAGAAAAAACAAAAATGTAATTGTAATCGGAAGTTCTCCGTAAATATATACTGTTCTCAGTCGTATTTCAGTAAAATAAAGGCGACCTTAATTTTACCATGCTTTGTTATCATATTCTAGGTGTTGGTGACCGTAATATTACTCCTTTACGTCAATATATATTTGTTTTCAAAACGGTTAATTGCTGGCAACATTTATCCCAGGATTTCTACCGGTTTTTTATGACAGAAGAGTAAACATCCAATGGAATGTTTATGTGAAAGCCAAGCTTAAGAGGCCATTTATAATAAGATAATAGGGTAAAGAAAATTCGAGATTCTTACTCGATAAATCCTTCACGCCTAATAGCAATGAGATAAGATTACTGAATATTTAAGAGAAAGCAAACGAGATTACTTCATTGCCTGATGAGAGAAGAGCGTAATCTCCTTAAGAGAAAAATGGACGGAGGGAAAGTTTTGAGAGGCAAATGAAATTAAGTTTGCGAAGAGATGATCCAAATTGGGAAAGCTATGAATGATGGCAGGGAAGAGGAAGAAGAGAATCTCTGTTGTGAAGAGGGTTTCCCTTTCGAAGAGATAGTGAATCGACAAAAAAACAACCCTATAATAATAATAATAATAATAATAATAATAATAATAATAATAATAATAATAATAATAATAATAATAATAATAATAATAATAACTATTTTTATTATTATCATTATTGTTATTTTTATTATTGTAGCTATTATCTTTACCATTATTGTTTTTATTATTAGCTAATCTACAATCATAGTTGGAAAAGCAGATGCTATAAGTACTAAGGGCTCCAACAAGGTAAAAGCCCAGTGACCATTAGGAATAAAGAAACATATTATTATTATTATTATTATTATTATTATTATTATTATTATTATTATTATTATTATTATTATTATTTTTATTATTATTATCATTATTATTATTATTATTATTATTATTATTATTATTATTATTACTAGCTAAGCTATAACAGTAATAACAGTAGTTGGAAAATCCAGATGATATAACCCCAAGGGCTTCAATAGGGAAAATATCCCAGTGACGAAAGGAATTAAAAAAATGGATAGAGTAGTGTACCCTCAAGCAAGAAAACTCTAACCCAAGACAGCGCAATAGCATGGTACAAAGGTTATGGCACTACCCAGGAATAGAGAGCAATGGTTTGATGTTGGAGTTTCCTTGTCCTAGAAGAGCTGCTAAACATAGCTAAAGATTCTCTTGCTTGAGGGTACAATGGGTACACTATTCTATCTAATTTCTGTTTCTCTTGTTGTTTTAAAGTTTTTGTAGATTATATATGAATGATTTATCTTAATTTTATTATTCTCAAATATCTCATGTAATTCATTTCTTTATTTCCTTTCCTCAAAGAGATATTTTTCAAGTTAGAACCATTGGACTTATACCATCCTGCTTTTCCAATTAGGGTTGTAGCTTTGCAAGTAGTAATAATACCCTTAACCCGAGTATAGTAGACATTCCTTCGTCCTCATAAACTTCACGCTTACAGGTAGTGAATTGATAGTAAATTAACATCGCATAAAAATA
>NC_090736.1:28979163-28981663 GCF_036898095.1 Palaemon carinicauda
CACATTTTTTCTTTTTTCTAATTTAGAGATTTTAAAGCCCTTCCTTCCATACCATCACTTGTTTTGGAGAAATAAATTATACATGGGAAAAGGCACTTTATTTTATAAATAAACCGATTTTTCAGTGAGAAAATTCGTTATTTATTTTTTTCGTAAACTTTGTCATTGTTGACGATTCTCAAAATTTAGCGTTCAGTTTCAAACAGGCAAAAGTATAGAAAAACACTATTTCAGTTAAGAATCAAGTTATCTAAGGGATAGAGATTTCCGGCGTGGTTGTGGATAAGAGAATAAACCCTATATGATTACAGTAGTCTTACTAATAACAAACAGACTAATCACTAACTGTTCTACCTAACAATACTAAATATAAAAAAATCAACACATTATGAGCGTTTAAAGATTTTATAATCTCTCTCTCTCTCTCTCTCTCTCTCTCTCTCTCCTCTCTCTCTCTCTCTCTCTCTCTCTCTCTCTCTCTCTCTCTCCCCTACCTAAAAATACGAAAAAAATAATACTTTATGAGTGTTTAAAGACTACAATCACTCTCTCTCTCTCTCCTCTCTCTCTCTCTCTCTCTCTCTCTCTCTCTCTCTGCTACCTAATAATACGAAATATAAAAAATAATACTTTATGAGTGTTGAAAGACTTTAATCTCTCTCTCTCTCTCTCTCTCTCTCTCTCTCTCTCTCTCTCTCTCTCTCTCTCTCCGACCAAATAATACAAAATATAGAAAATAATACTTCATAAGTGTTTAAAGACTTTAAAATCTCTCTCTCTCTCTCTCTCTCCTCCTCTCTCTCTCTCTCTCTCTCTCTACTACCTAATAATGCGAAATATAAGAAAATAATACTTTATGAGTGTTTAAAAACTCTCTCCTCTCTCTCTCTCTCTCTCTCTCTCTCTCTCTCTCTCTCTCTCTCTCTCTCTCCTCTCTCTCTCTCTCTCTCTCTCTCTCTCTCTCTCTTTTTTCCCACGGAAAAAAATAGTTGTAAATTGCATTTTACATTTTTTTTTCTTTTTATCAATTGCACGCCCATACTTTTGAAACAACCTCATACAAGGGAAACATTACCTCGCTGACATTCCTTCACAAAGTTTTAATTGCTTTTTCCAGAGCCTTCCTTTCATCAGTTGCTGTTTCCTAGGGAAAAATGTTCTCGGGGTTTTAATTTAATCTTATTTCAAATTGTTGGATTTCTCTGAAACTCTATATAGGTAATTGGTTTGCTTTTATCAGCTGTGCATATGCATATAAACATACACACCATATGTGTATATACAAATATATGAGTGTGTATGTGTGCATGGGTCAGTCTGTCTGTTTATCTAGCTGTACGTATAAAGGTGTAAAACATAATATACATATTGTATATATATATGAATATATATACACATATATACTGTATATATATATATACATATATATATATATATATATATATATATATATATATATATATATATATATATATATATATATATATATATATATATATATGCACTATCCCTGGAATGTTTGATGATAAAATTATGTTTCTAATTACAAACTTACTTCTTATTTATTACCAAAAATAAATTAATAAAATATAGTACATCTTTACATGCTTCTGAAATAAAATTTTGCAGGACTATTTTTTTCTAGCTGTTTACCAAGTGTCTCTGGAAACATTCTTAAACCCTACTTTTTAAAGCATGACTTTCAGAATGGAAATTCAGAATTTGAACACTGGTTGCTGTGTAGAGATAAACCTATGCTTATATCCTACATGAATGAAGGAATATTTTTTCGTAAGTTTTGCAAATTTGGGTTTTCTGTAAACAGCTATAATTCCTTAAGGTAGGCTATAGGTAATCGCCTAGAAAGCTATGTCTTAATCTAGTTCTACTTCTAAGGTACATTCAATATTAGGATCTTTAAAATAATAAAGAAAGTTTCTACATTATCATAAAAAAAAAACATTATTGTCATAACTTAGATAAAACAAAGGTTTATATGCATTGGAACAATCCTCAAGAAACTTGCCGCAAGTGAATAGTAGGATAAGTAGGTGACTAATGTAGGAAAAAGTAAGTTACTTAGAGCCACCCCATATATCTGTTCGAATCATTTTCGAATCATAAGAAATTAAAACTCTGAAAAAGGTAAGGTAAGCAGTTCATGTCGACAAGGTTTACTAATAGTGCCTATATTGCAAGAGTTAATAGACAAGCTTGAAGTAGATGATAATCGATTCAGTTAGCATTGGTTCCCAACCTGGGGGTAAATTACCCCCTGGGGGTAATTTAACAATGTTTCGGGGGTAATGGAGGGGTGACAGAAAAATGTTAAGAATTCTGAAAATCAAGTAAGCATTGATATTAGGATTAATGTTAACTTAGTCTTAGTATTTTAAGTTGTAAAGTTGTATGCAACTCCAACCATCTCACTGATGCTCTTGACATCTTTGGTAAGTCATTAGAGATGCAAAATGTACTAATACAATAAATAAAAGAAATT
>NC_090736.1:28986663-29001663 GCF_036898095.1 Palaemon carinicauda
TCCATGTGTGTAAATACATACATGCATATATATACATTCATATATATATATATATATATATATATATATATATATATATATATATATATATATATATATTTATGTATGTATGTATATGTATATATATATACATATATACAATATATATATATATATATATATATATATATATATATATATATATATATATATATATATATATATATATTCGAAAGGATATAAATCATAGATATAAATGACCAAAAAAAAAGGGAATACATTTAGGACGGAAATCAGATATTACATAAAGATAACCACACATATATTGTACATTAATTGCAATGTCAAATAACACAACTAAAGATAAAAAAAAAAACCGCATGCTTTGTTGGTAACATTAATAGCTTTAAATGTTATTCCTGTCAAATGAGCTCACGCAAGAGAGGAATGTGTGTGTTCCATCAATAGGTTGACACTTTCCGGACCTAAATTGTCACTAGGAACTGATTGTCAATCAATAATGCTTATGACTTTTATTTGTATAATGAAAGTTGCTAGTATATTTTTATATTATAATTTACATTTCAGTTGTGTTGAGGATTATTTTTGTTGAAATTATTGATATTATTATTATGATTATTGTTTTGATTTTCATTATCTCTATTATCAATTGTATTATTTTTTATCATGTTACCAAAATTCTAATTTATATCCTCATAATTAAGTTTACTTATGATATACAACAACAACAACAACAACAACAACAACAATGATAATAATAATAATAATAATAATAATAATAATAATAATAATAATAATAATAATAAAAATAATAATAATAATAATGAACATCATCATTATTATCACCACTATCATCATCATCATCATCATAATAATAATAATAATAATAATAATTTCTCGGAAGTATACCCTCTTGTAAGCAGGTTTCATTGAAGATTATAGCTGCCTCCGAGGCATTGATCTTATAGTTGAGCCCTTCCAATGCTCTGATTTTCCTTTTCTCAACAGTATTACATAACGCCAGTAGCTGTGCTATGTTGATCATCTGTAGGGAGGGGAGAAAAATACATAGAAAAAATCTACGATTTTACTGAAAATTACTGAAAATATACTTCGTCAAATATGGGGTACAGGCTAGAAGTGGGATGATGTAAGCGTGGCTGGCTCTATTTATACGCATCAAAATTTTAGTAAAAATTATGACCTATGACCAACATATCACAGCTACTGGCGGTATGCAGTACTATTGAAAAAAGGAAAATTAGATCAACTACAAAATAAATGCCACCGAGGCAGCTATATTCTTCGATGAAATAATAATAATAATAATAATAATAATAATAATAATAATAATAATAATAATAATAATAATAATAATAATAATAATCATAATAATCATCATCAACTTTATTATTATTATTATTATTATTATTATTATTATTATTATTATTATTATTATTATTATTATTACTCCAACTAAACCCATTTTAGTTTCTGAAAAAACTTAGGCCGAATTACTTAATAAATTGAGATGATTATCAAAATAAAATGGAGTTTACGAAGTTGGATAGCTAAGGGATGAAGCATGGCACACAAAAAGTCTCATCTCTTGATGACGACGAATTAATTCAATAAAGAACGTCGCTCGTTGCCTACAGTGAATCAATCTGTGCAAACTGTAAGCAATACCCATCTTGAGCGAAAAACTCTCTCACCTCTATCTTTGTCATTAAGGAGCAAATAACAATTCCAAAGTTAATTATTGAAATTTAATAATAATAGTGTTTAAATTTTCGGTATTATCAAGAGTAAATAAAACAATAGCAGCCATGAATTAATCAGCTAGATAGATAGACAGGAGTAGATACACAGATAGGGAAGTTTCATTTCAATTCATCCTTCTAATTACCAGACCCAAGAAGGCCTCTTTTTCTTGCATATCTAATTATCTGTAGCCCCGAGGAATAGGGTTTTTCCATGCAGGGGAATTGGAAGGGTTAACCAAATTCCTTATTTTGGCTGACTCTGCTCATGCATATAAGCAATAACGCAAAAGATTCTGCAGGTTAATTACAGTTATATTTTCTAATTTCATTATCATTATCATTTCCTCCTAATCTGTCTTCTTTAAATCAATTAAAGAGACTTAACTTAAATAATGTTTCTATGAGTTGCATATTTTTTGCGCGTTTGAAACTGAACGCTAACATTGAGAATCATCAACACTGACAGAGTTTACCAACAAAATAAATAGCAAGAAGTTTCTCACAGGAAAATCGGGTTATGCATAAAATAAAGTGTCTTTTCCCATGTATAATATATGACTCCAAAATAACTGATGGTAGAAAAGGAAGGGATTTTATTCCTGTAAATCAGAAGACAGAAGAAAACAAAAGAAAACAAAGCAAAACACGAACACATTTTTTCTTTTTTCTAATTTAGAGATTTTAAAGCCCTTCCTTCCATACCATCACTTGTTTTGGAGAAATAAATTATACATGGGAAAAGGCACTTTATCTTATAAATAACCCGATTTTTCAGTGAGAAAATTCGTTACTTATTTTGTTCGTGAACTTTGTCATTGTTGACGATTCTCAAAATTTAGCGTTCAGTTTCAAACAGGCAAAAGTATAGAAAAACACTATTTCAGTTAAGAATCTTTAACTTATTTAAGGGATAGAGATTTCCGGCTAGGTTGTGGATAAGAGAATAAACCTTATTTGATTACAGTAGTCTTACTAATAACAAACAGACTAATCACTATCTGTTCTACCTAACAATACTAAATATAAAAAATCAACACTTTATGAGAGTTTAAAGATTTTATAATCCCTCTCTTTCTCTCTCTCTCTCTCTCTCTCTCTCTCTCTCTCTCTCTCTCTCTCTCTCTCTCTCTCTCTCTCTCTCTCTCTCCTACCTAATAATACGAAAAAAATACTTCATGAGTGATTAAAGACTTTATAATCTCTCTCTCTCTCTCTCTCTCTCTCTCTCTCTCTCTCTCTCTCTCTCTCTCTCTCTCTCTCTCTCTCTCTCCTACCTAATAATACGAAAAAAATACTTCATGAGTGTTTAAAGACTTTATAATCTCTCTCTCTCTCTCTCTCTCTCTCTCTCTCTCTCTCTCTCCCCGACCTAATAATACAAAATATAAGAAAATAATACTTTATGAGTGTTTAAAGACTTTATAATCTCTCTCTCTCTCTCTCTCTCTCTCTCTCTCTCTCTCTCTCTCTCTCTCTCTCTCTCTCTCTCTCTCTCTCTCTCTCTCTCTTTCTTTTCCCAGGGAAATAGTAGTTGTAAATTGCATTTTAATCTTTCTTTTTTTTTATCAATTCCACACCCATACTTTTCAAACAACCTCTTACAAGGGAAACATTACCTCGCTGACATTCCTCCACAAAGTTTTAATTGCTTTTTCCAGAGCCTTCCTTTCATCAATTGCTGTTTCCTAGGGAAAAATTTTCTCGGGGTTTTAATTTAATGTTATTAAGGTAATTGGTTTTGCTTTTATCAGCTGTGCATATGCATATAAACACACACACCATATGTGTATATACAAATATATGAGTGTGTATGTGTGCATGGGTCAGTCTGTCTGTTTATCTAGCTGTACATATAAAGGTGTAAACATAATATACATATTGTATATATACATGCATATATATATATATATATATATATATATATATATATATATATATATATATATATATATATATATATATATTGTTATGAACTCTTAAGAGATGGTAACGAGTTCACAGATTCTTTATCTATCATAAAGCCCTTACCACTATGATAATGAGTAGTACTCGTACCAGAACAAAAACAATCCAAGGAACTTCCTCAAAGAGAAGGATACAGAGACTAAACAAACACTTAAATTATTTATTACAATTAATAACTTAAAATTACAAAGAAATCCCTTGAAAACTGAACTTTAGGGAAGAAAAACAAACTGGTTATTACAAATCCACAGACACATTCGCCTAGCTAACTAGCACACTAAAGTAAAAGAAAAAGTTACTAGGTAGAGATAGAAACCACATATGCCCGGGTCGTTGTGATAGAAGGAGACAAAGTAAGAAAATGTTATTTTTATTAGTAAAATAAATTTTTGAATATACTTACCCGATAATCATGTAGCTGTCAACTCCGTTGCCCGACAGAATTCTATGGAGGGATACGCCAGCTATCACAATACTAGAAGGGGGTGTACTTACCAGCGCCACCTGTGGCCAGGTACTCAAGTACTTCTTGTTGACACCTCCTCAATTATTCCTCGGTCCACTGGTTCTCTCTGGGGAGGAAGGGAGGGTCGATTAAATCATGATTATCGGGTAAGTATATTCAAAAATTTATTTTACTAATAAAAATAACATTTTTCAATATTAAACTTACCCGATAATCATGTAGCTGATTCACACCCAGGGAGGTGGGTGAAAACCAGTGTACAAGATTAAAGGATAGCTAAGTATCCCATATTTCATATAACAGTTATCTCAAATAACAATGAAATAATAAGTACCTGGTAAGGAAGTCGAATAGAACCGTTACTCTGCCTCTTTATTTAAAGTTCGTCTTCCTTACTGAGCGCAGCGTTCCTCTTGGAGGCTGAATCAAACCAAAGGTGCCAAAGTACACGGGGTTGCAACCCCTACTAAAGGACCTCTACCAAACCTTTAACCCAGGCGCTTCTCAAGAATGAATAGACCACCCGCCAAATCAAAGGATGCGGAAGGCTTCTTAGCCTACCGTAACAACCATAAAAAACAACATTAAAAGTATTCAAGAGAAAGGTTAAAAAAGGTTATGGGATTAAGGGAATGTAGTGGCTGAGCCCTCACCTACTACTGCACTCGCTGCTACGAATGGTCCCAGGGTGTAGCAGTTCTCGTAAAGAGACTGGACATCTTTCAGATAAAATGATGCAAACACTGACTTGCTCCTCCAATAGGTTGCATCCATTATGCTCTGCAGAGAACGGTTTTTATTAAAGGCCATCGAAGTAGCTACGGCTCTTACTTCGTGGGTCCTTACCTTCAGCAATGCAAGGTCTTCCTCCTTTAAGTGAGAATGAGCTTCTCTGATCAGAAGCCTTATATAATACGAAAGCCCATTCTTGGACATGGGTCTCGAAGGTTTCTTGATGGCACACCATAAAGCTTCTGACTGTCCTCGAATAGGTTTAGACCTCTTAAGATAATATTTGAGAGCTCTGACAGGGCAAAGAACTCTCTCTAGTTCGTTACCTACCATGTTGGAGAGGCTAGGTATTTCGAACGATCTAGGCCAAGGATGTGAAGGAAGCTCGTTCTTTGCTAGGAATCCAAGCTGAAAAGAACATGTTGCAGATTCGGTTGTGAAACCAATGTTCTTGCTGAAGGCATGAACCTCACTGACTCTCTTAGCTGTTGCAAGGCAAACGAGAAAAAGAGTCTTGAGGGTAAGGTCCTTGAAGGAAGCTGACTGGAGAGGTTCGAACCTAGAAGACATAAGGAACCTTAAGACTACGTCTAGATTCCAGCCTGGAGTGGAAAGACGACGTTCTTTAGACGTCTCAAAAGACTTAAGAATGTCTTGAAGGTCCTTGTTGGAAGACAGGTCCAAACCTCTGTGGCGGAGAACTGAAGCCAACATACTCCTATATCCTTTAATCGTAGGTGCTGAAAGGGATCTCTCATTCCTAAGATGTAGAAGGAAGTCAGCTATTTGGGTCACAGAGGTATTGGTAGAGGATATTGAATTGGCTCTACACCAGCTTCGGAAGACCTCCCACTTAGACTGGTAGACTCTACGAGTGGAAACCCTTCTTGCTCTGGCAATCGCACTGGCTGCCTCCTTCGAAAAGCCTCTAGCTCTAGCGAATCTTTCGACAGTCTGAAGGCAGTCAGCCGAAGAGCGTGGAGGTTTGGGTGCAACCTGTCTACGTGAGGTTGACGTAGAAGGTCCACTCTTAGAGGTAGAGTCCTGGGGAAGTCGACTAGCCATTGAAGTACCTCTGTGAACCATTCTCTTGCAGGCCAAAGGGGAGCAACCAGCGTCAGCCGTGTCCCTTCGTGCGAGACGAATTTCTGCAGAACTTTGTTTATTATCTTGAACGGTGGGAATGCGTACAGGTCGAGATGGGACCAGTTCAGTAGAAAAGCATCCACATGAACTGCTGCAGGGTCTGGAACAGGGGAACAATACAGCGGAAGTCTCTTGGTTATGGAGGTGGCAAACAGATCTATGGTAGGTTGACCCCACAAGGTCCAAAGTCTGTTGCACACACTCTTGTGGAGGGTCCATTCCGTGGGAATGACCTGATTCCTTCTGCTTAGGCGATCTGCTGAGACGTTCATATCGCCCTGAATGAACCTCGTGACCAGAGTGAGGTTTAGACCTCTTGACCAAATGAGGAGGTCCCTTGCGATCTCGTATAGGCTCCTCGAATGGGTCCCTCCTTGCTTGGAGATGTAAGCCAAGGCTGTGGTATTGTCTGAGTTCACCTCCACCACTTTGCCTAGCAGGAGGGACTTGAAGTTCAACAGGGCTAGATGAACTGCTAGCAGCTCCTTGCAGTTGATGTGGAGTAATCCTTGTTCCTCGTTCCACGTTCCCGAGCATTCCCGTCCGTCCAAGGTTGCACCCCAGCCCGAGTCCGATGCATCTGAGAAGAGATGAAGATTGGGGGTCTGAATGGCCAACGATAGACCCTCCCTGAGAAGGAGGTTGTGCTTCCACCACAGGAGAGTGGTCTTCATCTCTTGGTTGATAGGGATAGAGACTGCTTCGAGAGTCGAACCCTTGTCCCAATGAGCTGCAAGATGGAATTGAAGAGGGCGGAGGTGGAGTCTCCCTAGCTCGACAAACAGGGCCAGTGATGAGAGGGTCCCTGTGAGACTCATCCACTGTCTCATTGAGCAACTGCTCCTCTTCAGCATGCTCATGATGCACTCTAGGGCCTGGCTTATCCTGGGGGCCGATGGAAAAGCCCGAAAATCCTGACTCCGAATCTCCATTCCCAGGTACACAATGGATTGGGAGGGAATGAGTTGAGATTTCTCTATATTGACTAATAGAACTAGGTCTCTGATTAAGTCTAAAGTCCAATTGAGATTCTCCAGACAACGACGACTCGTGGAGGCTCTCAACAGCCAGTCGTCTAGGTAGAGGGAGGCTCTGATGTTCGACAAGTGTAGGAATTTTGCCATATTCCTCATCAGATGAGTAAAGACCATAGGAGCTGTGCTTAGGCCAAAACACAGGGCTTGGAATTGGTAGACAACCTTTCCAAAAACGAATCTCAGGAAAGGTTGGGAGTCTGGATGAATAGGAACGTGAAAGTATGCATCTTTCAAGTCCAACGAGACCATCCAGTCCTCCTGTCTGACCGCTGCTAAGACCGACTTGGTCGTCTCCATCGTGAACGTCTGCTTGGTGACATACTCGTTGAGAGCGCTGACGTCCAGCACCGGTCTCCAACCTCCTGTCTTCTTGGCCACAAGAAAGAGACGGTTGTAGAAGCCAGGGGATTGATGGTCCCGGACTATAACCACTGCCTTCTTCTGCACAAGTAGCGACACCTCCTGGTGCAATGCTAGCCTCTTGTCCTCTTCTTTGTAGTTGGGAGAGAGGTTGATGGGTGATGTGGTCAGAGGTGGTTTGAGGCAGAATGGAATCCTGTAACCGTTCCTCAGCCAACTGACAGACTGGGCGTCTGCACCTCTCTTCTCCCAGGCTCGCCAGAAGATCTTGAGTCTGGCTCCTACTGCTGTCTGGAGATGCGGAGAGTCAGTTTTTTCCTTTTGATGTCCTGGATCCTTTCCTAGACTTGCTCCTGTGAGAGTCTGGACGGGAGCTTCCTCGGCTGGGGGCTCTACCACGAAAGGGCGGTATGAACCTCGTAGCAGGGGTATCAGCCACTGGGGAGCGATAAGTCTTGGGGACTGAGGTAGCAACCTTAGACTTACGAGCCGATGAGGCTACAAGATCGTGTGTATCCTTTTGTATCAGGGCAGCAGACAAGTCCTTAACCAGCTCTTCGGGGAAGAGGAACTTCGAGAGCGGAGCAAAAAGGAGTTGTGACCGTTGGCAAGGTGTAATGCTGGCGGAAAGGAAGGTACACAGTTGTTCCCTTTTCTTCAAAACCCCTGATACAAACATCGACGCAAGCTCACCCGATCCATCTCTAATGGCCTTATCCATACAGGACATTAATAGCATGGCAGAATCTTTGTCCGCAGGAGAGGTCTTCTTGCTGAGGGCCCCAAGGCACCAGTCGAGAAAGTTGAACATTTCAAATGCTCTAAACATTCCTTTCAGTAAGTGATCCAGGTCTGAGAAGGTCCAACAAACCTTAGAGCGCCTCATAGCAGTTCTCCGAGGCGAGTCTACCAGACTTGAGAAGTCAGCCTGGGCAGAGGCAGGTACTCCCAAGCCTGGTGCTTCCCCTGTGGCATACCAAACGCTCGCTTTCGAAGTGAGCTTCGTTGGAGGGAACATGAAGGAAGTCTTGCCAAGGTGTTGCTTAGACTGCAGCCACTCCCCTAAGATCCTTAATGCCCTCTTAGAGGATCTAGCTAGGACTAGCTTAGTATAGGTGGACTTAGCTTGTTGTACGCCCAGCGAAAACTCAGAAGGTGGAGAGCGGGGAATAGCAGAGACAAAGTGGTCTGGGTAAACCTCCCTAAGTAGAGCCAAGACCTTGCGAAAATCAATAGACTGTGGAGAAAGCTTGGATTCATCCACATCTGATGAGGGATCCAGGTGTGCCTCCTCATCATCCGAAACCTCATCACCAGAGTGAAGCGAAGAGATCGGACAAGAATGCTGAACTGCAGAGTCAGAACGAGAAGGAACAATATTAGTGGTTTCCTCTTCAAGTGTCTGTTGAGGGAAAACCTGAGGCTCAGACTGCAAAGGCTGAATAACAGACGAAGCAGAAGGAAGGCGCATGGGTGGAGGAGGCTGACTCCTAGCATGAGTGGTTGAACCCAGGGATAGCGCTTGCTGAGCGGTTGGAGGAAGCGGAGTAGCAAGTTCCTGTTCCTGTGGTATGAGCGGAGCATGATGAGGTTGAGGCTGCGCAGAACAAGGTAAATGTCTCGCAAGCTGAGGCTCCTGAGGCGCAAGGCCAAGGTGTAGTGGTGCCTGCCTGGTGGAGGGTTGAGCTCGCTGCAGCGAGAGCTGAGGAGACTGACTCATGGACGGGAGAGGTTGTTGTACCTCAACCGAGAGTTGCACCACTGGTGGAGCAGCAAGGGGAGGCGGAGGAAGAGAGGTATAATCCTCCTGATCCCATAGCAAAGGTTGCCTTAACGAAGGCGGAGGCTGAACACCACTGGGAACAGCAAACTCAGAATGTGGCTCAACATCGTACGCCTGGCAGGTGGTACTGCGATCAGGCGGAGCGAGCGCAGGCGGAGCGAACGCAGGCGGAGCGAGAGCAGGCGGAGGGAGTGTAGGCGGAGGCGGAGGCGCAACACTCTCAGCCCGACACTCACGCATCAAGTCCGAAAGCTGTGCTTGCATGGACTGAAGAAGAGTCCACTTGGGATCGGTAGAAACGACAGCAGACTGAGGAAAAGCCTTAACAGTCGAGCTCTGTTGTGGCAGAACCTTACTCCTCTTGGGTGGAGTGCAGTCGACAGAAGACTGAGGCGAGTCAGAGCTGAGCCAATGACTGCAACCTGGCTGAGCACTCGCGGACTGGACTCTGCGTTTAAGCGGTCTCGAGACCTGAGACCAACGTTTCTTCCCAGACAGTTGATCAGCGGACGAGATAAAGACGGGCTCAATCGTCTGCAGGTGGGAGTGACGGTCTTTGGAAGACACGCCCGCAACCACCGAGGATACTTCTGTGCGCCTAACAAGGCCTGCCGAACCCTTATGCCCTTCGACATTGCTTCTCCCCTGGGCTTGGGAGCTTGCAAGAGGTCCCGGACTGGGAGGACGACTGGCTCGCACAGAAATATCCTCACGCACCACACTGGCACTGACACTAGCACTTGGCACTGCACTGACACTAGCACTCGTCACAGCACTGGCACTAATTCCACCCACTGCACTCTTGACCTTAAGTTCCTTTACTTCGGCCATCAGAGACTTATGGTCACTTACCACTGACTCTACTTTATCGCCTAAGGCCTGAATAGCACGCAAAACAACAGACATATCAGGCGGAGGGCAAACAGTAGGTTCGGGGGTAGCCACTACAGGGGTAGGAAAAGGTAGGGGATCATGAGGTGAGGAAAACAGTGAAGAGTGAGAAGAACTCCTCCTAACTCTACCTCTCTCTAACTTAGTTGAATATTTCAAAAGACGGACAAATTCCAATTCCGAAAGTCCGGCGCATTCCTCACATCGATTTTCTAACTGACAGGGTCTGTCCCTACAGTCAGAACAAGCGGTGTGAGGATCTACCGAGGCCTTCGGAATACGCCTATTGCAAGACCTACATCGTCTATGGGAGGGAGCTTGCGAAATGTCAGACATCTTGAATCCAAAGAGTTAGCCAAAGGGGGTTCCAAAATCAAGCAAAAATTCGTTAACCGTTAATCAGGACTATATAAAAGCTATCTAGCTAATATAAGAAGGTTTCCAGTAAAGCGACAGCCGTTAATCTGAGAGAATACTTCACCAATTAGCCGTGAAAATACTCGAAGACCATAAGCGTATCCCAGAACGTCTTGCCGGAAGCACGACAGAGGAATAATTGAGGAGGTGTCAACAAGAAGTACTTGAGTACCTGGCCACAGGTGGCGCTGGTAAGTACACCCCCTTCTAGTATTGTGATAGCTGGCGTATCCCTCCATAGAATTCTGTCGGGCAACGGAGTTGACAGCTACATGATTATCGGGTAAGTTTAATATTGAAAAATATCCTTAAACCTAATTGATTAACACAGTTAAATGGCAATAAACATACATTGTGAAAATAGAAAAATAAACGTCAACCAGTTAATATCAATTAACTCTTCTACAAATACCATTCCCTCAGCAACACGTCACATAGTTTTATCTCCAACTGTAAATGTCAGCAATACCACCAAGTAGGAGACACTCAACATACGTCGTCTATGGGTTGGATTGGTCACAACATAACACACAGGGTCTCGGATCTTACCCTTTTCTCCGCCACTGGGAGGCCCCTTGACGACTCCAGAGGTTCAACAAGCTGAGGGCACGGGCAACGATGGATGAAGCTTGCATCCAAAAGTACGAAATGTATGGCAGGGCATCACACGAACTGATGCGACGTCAGTACAAATACAATTCATAGGGGATGGCAATGAACACCTCCAAGATGCCACCAGCTGCACAAACATCGAGGACGTCTTTAGAATATTTCACGCAACTTGCCACAAGCCGTCAGGAAGTATGGGAGCTGAAAACCTCTCTATAAGGAGCCGAGTCGCTTACTGTCGTCTTTTCACTCCAAAGGGCCCAACATCACCAGCGGGGACGAAAACAAAACAGGCGATGAACAGCCGAAAGATCATCAACATGAAAAGATAAAAACACTTACATGGGTGACGTACCAATTTAAAACTACAATTACCCTTTGAGGGGAGGAAAACATCCCCAAGTCCAGCCTTCAAAAGACATATAAACAAAACTGGACAAAACTGGAAAAAAACAAGCAAAAATTTACTTTAAAGTGCAAAATCAAATGCACAGCAAGAATAGAAAAAAATAAATTAAATACGTTAATTCCATTACAATATATATATATATATATATATATATATATATATATATATATATATATATATATATATATATATATATATATATATATATATATACATACATACATACATACATATATATATATATATATATATATATATATATATATATATATATATATATATATATATATATATATATATATTCTTATTTATTACCAAAAAAAATTAATAAAATATAGTACATCTTTACATGCTTCTGAAATAAAATTTTGCAGGACTATTTTTTTTCTTGCTGTTTACCAAGTGTCTCTGGAAACATTCTTAAACCCTACTTTGTAAAGCGTGTCTTTTAGAATGGAAATTCAGAATTTGAACATTGATTGCTGTGTAGAGATAAAACTATGCTTATATCCTACATGAATGAAGGAATATTTTTTCGTAAGTTTTGCAAATTTGGGTTTTCTGTAAACAGCTATAATTCCTTAAGGTAGGCTATTGATCTCTTGGTAAACGACTAGAAAGCTATGTCTTAATCTAGTTCTACTTCTAAGGTACATTCAATATCAGGATCTTTAGAATAATAAAGAAAGTTTCTACATTATCATAAAAAAAAACACATTATCTTCATAACTTAGATAAAACAAAGGTTTAAATGCATTGGAATAATCCTCAAGAAACCTGCAGCAAGTGAATAGTAGGATAAGTAGGTGACTAATGTAGGACAAAGTAAGTTACTTAGAGCCACCCCATATATCTGTTCGAATCATTTTCGATTCATAAGAAATTAAAACTCTGAAAAAGGTAAGGTAAGCAGTTCATGTAGACAATGTTTACTAATAGTGCCTATATTGCAAGAGTTAATAGACAAGCTTGAAGTAGATGATAATCGATTCAGTTAAGGGGATATTGGTAAATAACCCATACACATATGAACTATATACATATATGTATATAAATATATATATATATATATATATATATATTATATATGTATATATGTTTATATATATATATATATATATATATATATATATATATATATATATATATATATACATATATATATATTATATATATATATATATATATATAATATATATATATATATATATATATATATAATATTGCATATATATATATATATATATATATATGATTTATATTTATCTTCCTTTTTCAGAGATAACATATTGTTATTTATATCATACTCTTAAAAGGTTCTCAAAGCTAAAAGATGATCAAACTGTTGATAAGATAATAACCATATTCCACCATAATATTTTAAATAATTACGATTAAATTAATGTATATCATCAATCACATCAGTCCATATTGTACCAACCATGTGTCAAACGATTGTACATAGTTCATTTTGTGTATATATTATGCTTGTATCTTCGCTCTCCCCTCGCACTAAAAAGAACCTGAGAAAAACATGTGTTTTTCTCATCGATAACAGTGATGCTTTTGAACAGGAAACTTCCTGTTTCCTTTAGCTTTTGTATATAAAGGAGTGTTCTATAATAAACTCACTCAGTTGCTTTCATCCTGTCTTTGAGTCACAACCTTCTCTCGGCCCGTCACAATATGAAAAAAAAAAATTTCTCTGTCTCTGTCTCTGTCTCTGTCTCCTTCAATTACATAATAATATACATTGGAGAAACACTATTTGAAATAATTACGATTAAATTAATGAATGTGATCAATCATATGAGTCCATATAGAAAAAAATATTCTCTCTCTCTCTCTCTCTCTCTCTCTCTCTCTCTCTCTCTCTCTCTCTCTCTCTCTCTCTCTCTCTCTCCCTCAATTCTATAATAATATACAATACTGGAGAATTTTCACCTTCCATTGCTTTGAACTGTCTGAAAGAATTGAATTTTTCATTCATATATTTGGTGTGCCTTTGCAGTAAAAGATTTGCTCTTCCTTTCCACCACCCGAGTTTTCTTAATTCTTTCTTTAACCCTCCTCTCCTTTTTCATCTTTGAATGGAGGGGAAAATATTTGTACACAGAATTTTACTATCATCTTTTCCCCGTATGGATGAATGGGGTGGTCTACACTTTCAATGATACTGACAAACACTAACCCTGTTTTTTCTTTGTTGATTTGTTGCGTTTATCAGTGACACGTGCAATACATACACACAAACAGCATAATCATTTATACTGACATGGGAATACCTCTGGAACCCCATTGGTTACATGGGTTATGTTACTTAAATCCAGTTCAGGTTTGCTAAAATCCACTGAAACACTGTGTAAGGCTTTTAGGACGGTGGGTACCATGGTCGAGTGGTTCCGTATTAAGACTAAGCGCTCCTTGTCTATACTTGACCTTACACTATCGCTTGAAATTCTACCTACCTGAGAATAGGCTCCAGAATAAAAAAAAGGGGGGCGGGTGATTAAACCCACTTCATAGAGTCTTGCAGAAATACCAGGAAGCGGACTTCCTCTAGCTTCACCCAATATAAAGGGAGAAGGGTATATTGTTACGTTGGTCAAAAAAAGTACAAAGGCATACGCACACATACACACAAAAAACAAAAAAAAAAAAAAAAAAAATCCAACATAAGGCCATCATTCTCAAAATTTGGTAGGGTTTGGTTACCATCTGGAATGCTACAGCATGACTTTGAACTCTTCACATATCATCTGCATGGATTTCATATAAAAAAAAAAATAAATAAACATTTATAAGAACAGGCTTCTGGTTTACTAGAATAAATTGTGTGATAAAGTCTCTCTCCCTTCTACTCTTCATAGTCACAGTTTGCCAGCATGTTATCAAGAAGCAATATATCGACGTTATCTTGTGGTGGCCTATATGGTAACGTCCTGACTGGTGATCACCAGTTTGGGGTTAAAGTCCCGGTAAAACTCCTTAGTTCTTTCAGTATCTTTAACCTCACCTTCCTTGTGAGCTAACGATGGGAGGTTTGGGGGAGCCTATTGGTCTATCTGCTAAGTCTTCAACACCCATTGCCTGGCCCTCCTTGGTCCTAGCTTGGGTGGAGAGGGTGCTGGGGCGTTGATCATATGTGTATATGGTTAGTCTCTAGTCGTCTAGGGCATTAAAGATTTTAAACCTTTAAACTTTTATAGTACCTGATCACCATAGATGGGTATTGGAGAATGGCAAACTTAAGATGAAGTGGATAACTCTGACAGCCATGCCGAAACAAGTAATTGAATTTGCACGGTGCAAATGTAAAACTGGCTGTTCTTCGCAAAAAATTTAATTGTAAAAAGAGCTCTCTCCATTGTACTGCATATAAATGAGTCAAAGACTATATCCTCCTTTGCAAAAATATT
>NC_090736.1:29017131-29024631 GCF_036898095.1 Palaemon carinicauda
ATATATATATATATATATATATAATATATATATATATATATATATATTTATATATATATATAAATATGTGTGTGTGTGTGTGTGTGTGTGTGTGTGTGTGGGTGAGTGTATGTTTTTGTGTGTGTAATTCAGATTTGAGAGAAAATCTAGCATTTTTAGGAAAAAATTTATATATACTGTATGTATGGTATGCATGTGAGTATCTATCTATCTATCTATCTATCTATCTATCTATCTATATATATATATATATATAATATATATATATATATATATATATATATATATATATATATATATATATATATATATATATATATATGTATTTAATTATATACGTATATATATATATATATATATATATATATATATATATATATATATATATATATATATATATATATATATATATATATAATTATATATATATATATATATATATATATATATATATATATATATATATATATATATATATATAATATATATATATATATATATATATATATATATTTACATATATTCCTATATATATAAATATAAATATATTTTTTGGGCTTAAGCCATGTCGTCCTGATGGAAGTTCCTATAGGGTAGCTTCCTAGGGTATATTACAACTACGGCGATATTCCCAGAGAATTTACCTTAAGGTACCAGAATTCTAACTCCTGGAGCGAGTATCCCTCGTGAAAGGGATATCGCGACATATCAGAGGACGTATTCTAGACACGTCACATGGCAACCTGAATCCTGGACAGAGATTTCGTCTCGTAGGAGGTGATTGATGAGATACGAATTCGGGAAAGAAAAAGGGGAGCCGCTCCCAAGGCTTCCCTATCCCCCGATTCGTATGCGTGCCTGGCGCCAATCCTGGCGCCATATGTATTCCTTTTTGCGTAGCTTAACAACTCGGTGTTTTTTCCTGTTTTTCTCGCAAATCTTGGATTTATTCGACTTTTCATGGCTTCTTCGTCTTCGTCGGCCTCTGATAAGTTGAGTATAGTGTCTGTTATGTATAAATGTAGGCTCTTGGTAAAATTTTGACTGATTAATAGGATTAATCTTTGATATAAGAGCCGTAGCCTACCAGAGGTGTCCTGGACACTGTCGCTCGCTAGGTATAAATTTGTTAGTCAGAGCGACATTCCTGGTTGTTTTGCTTTAATAAATTTTAGCTATTTAGCATTACATAGGATTTCCTTTCGTGCTTAGTATTATTTGGCGAAGTATTTGCCATTCTGGCCTACGCTAGGCCATGTAGCCTAGTCGTTTGGTCCTAGTACTTCATGCATGATTTTGGTTTTTTCCGAGTGTAATTAAAATTTTATTGAAGCTTTAGACTATATTTTATACATTTTAGACTGTGTGGAATATTTCCAAGATTGTATACGTGTGAGTTTCGATGAATTAGGTAATCGATTCTCTTGGTGCCTAGGCTAATTGCTTATGGAGCCTTAGTATACTTTATCATACTCCCAGTTGCTTTCTTTTCTTCGGAGAAGGTATGCAATCCCTTTCCCTCTGTTTAAGCCTTGGGCTTTTCCCTAAGTGGTTTTTTCCGAATTTATTTTCGATAAAACTATACTAGGGTGTTACTGTACCTTCCTGTTCCTGTAGTTATGGTTCAAGAGGGGACAGAACAACAGAGTTTTTAGTCTGAGTCTGTGTTGTCTGGCTTGGGGCAGAGTCCCCCTCGCTGACCCTAACACATACAAAGGGAGCTTAGCTCCCTTAGGTCACTACCGAAGGTTTCTGTAGTTATGATTCCTTCTTTTGTGATCTACCAGACTAGTCTTGTTGCTGTTCTCGGGGGAGGATAAGTTCTTCCCTTGGGAGTAGCAACGCCTTCCTTGCTTTGGTGCTCTGGAAGCTGGCAAGTATTGCTAGCCTTTCCCCTTAGATCTCCCTTAGGCTAAGATAAGTTTCTTGGCTGCGGGTGATCTGTCACTAAAGCAAGGTTGGCAGGACCCTCTTGTCCCTTCCCCCTCTATCTCCGTAATGGCCTAGCCATTACTGTACTGTACCTTGCCGGCCGGCAGAGCTGGCCGGCAGGGGTCTTACTGTACTGTACGTCTTTCTACTTCTGGACCTAGTATAGGTTGGGATGTGGAATTGACTCAGCCCATTGCCGGCCGGCAGAGCTGCTGGCCGGCAAGGGTCTTATGTTTTCGAGTGCTGCCCGGACCTCTCTTGGTCCCTCATCCATGCCTGCCGGCAGAGCCGGACGGCATTGGTCAAGGAAGCCTGAATTAGTTTCTCCCCTTCCTTATATGCACTCTTTCGGTTGCCGGGCTTGGAGGTTGTGTACACTCTTATCCCGGCATCCATTCTATTTTTCTTCTAGTGCCATACCTGTCCTGGCTGCCGGCCTATGAGGCCGGCAGCCGGGCAGGTGTAGTCCTCTGGTTCTTTTGTTGCCGGCTGGCATTGGTCTTGTACCTTTGTCGGCTGGCTTATGTCAGTCCTTGTCTGCCGGTCACCAAGAGTGTGGCCGGCAGCTGGGTACTACCTTGTGTAGTTGCTGGCCGGCAGCCATTGCCGGCCAACACTGGCTGTTACCGGCCGGCATTTGCTGCCGACCGGCACAGGCATTTGAACCAGAGTGCTGCCGCCCTATAGCTGTTAAGTAGTATACTTTAAAGCTAGTTGTGGTGTGTGCCGGCCGGCAAAGGCAGGCCGGCACACATCCCCCTATACTGTACTAGTATTCTTCTGTATAGCATATACAGTAAGAAGAAAACTATAGTAAAGGTTTTGGTACAGCACTGTATCTTCTAACACTATTGTGTTTTCTTGCACATCCCTTTGCTGTTGCCCTCAGATAGGAAGCTGAGTTCTTCCCTGTCTATTATCCAGGATTTTAAAATCATTGCCTAGGTGTGAGCTCCACCTGTTTCCTCTGGAAACCTTGCATTGGTTACTCTAGAAGAGATAAACAATTTTTGATTTTATTATCTGGAAGGCTGCAACAATGGGTTGTGAGGGAAACACAAGTGTGTGTCTTTCCTTTCTGAATTGCTATGCTATACTATGCATATCCAGTGATACATAGTTCACTTGATACTCATGGAAATTTCTTCTCTTTACAGAAGGACACTCCGAAGTGGGGAAGTGCTTTCTGCAATGTCAGCAGCAAGAACCTCTGCGGACATGAGTTTTGTAGGAGACACGCAGCATACGCTGTCTCCAAGGATGATCTCCGGTATTGGGACTCTCAGGTATGTACTGTGTGCACTAACCTGATTATTGAGACATTTAAATAGCTAGGAAGAAGCTTCGTACCTGGGTAAGGGGCTTCCTAAAGAACAACTTCTGGCCCTTATCTTCCAAGTGAGAAGATGAGGGCGTATCTTTTCCCTAAGGCATCAGCTGATGCAGTGATTCCCCAGCCTCAAGAGGAGATCCCCTAAGTTCAGATCCAGGTGGATGCTGAAGTCACGGTCGCGATGCAAGACATCCAGCTAAATGACAGGATGTCTGATGTGGACGGGTGTCAGGAGGAAGACCTCCTGGCAGAAGCCCAGGATGAAGTTCAAGCCCCTCTACATCGGCCGGTCTCCCAGTAGAGCTGGGACAGGCCCTCTCTTCTATTGTTGGAATGATCCAACAAATCCAGAAGGAGAATCAGGAGAAGGCGGCTGCAATGGAACTGCGAATGCAGTGCCTTGCAGAATCACATGGGCCCCAGAAAAAGCTCAATGTGAAAGACCTTCCCGTGTGCTCAGATGCTAACCCATGGAGGTATGCTGAGCACATGCCGATGACGACTGGAAAGATCGTCATCTCAGATAAGCTGGGCTCAGTTCCCCTGGAGGGTGGAATTCTGGCCCAGCAAGGCATCATATCCGGACTGTTATGTCCGGCTGAGGAAGGAACCAGCTTCAAAGGAGGAGACAGAGCCGAAGGAGGTCATAGTGATGGACCATGCTAAGGCTCAAGCTCTACTTTCATCCTCGATGAAAGAGAGGGGCTTCTCTAACTCAAAGGTAGCTGCATTGAATAGGAAGCTCCCTTCCTTTGTGTCCTCGCCTACTAGAGCCTTCCCCCTTTTACAGAAAGGGTTTCTGGCTGTACTAAAAGCAATCGAGGCCGGCAAGTCTTGCCCCTCCCTAGAGGAGTGTAAACCCTTGTCGCTGGCCCTGCCTATGGACCACAAAGACTGGAAGGACGTCCATTTTACGTTCTCAGTGGGAAAGTTGGAGGCTGATATTGCCGGACGTCAGTTCGGCAAGGACCTCCCTAAGCTGTCTGACTTTCTTTTGCGAAGTGAGTTCGATACAAAAGAAAGACTGACTGCCTCAATGTCTCTTCAGACTACTCTCGAGACGATGGGCAAGTGACCCCAAGGTCCATGAAATGTTCATGGTAGTGGCCAAGCCTCATCTGGCCACAGTGACGAAGGACCTTTATGGCTTCGTCAAGGCAAGGAGAGCTTGTAGGGAGTTCGTGTTTACCTCGGCTACGGTGAGGCACGAGCTAAAGAAACTAATCTCCTCCAACATTTGGGGAAAAGACCTTTTCCCTACCGACTTGGTCAAAGAAGTTGTTGATAAAGCCGCCTTAGGAGAATAGAAACCTTCTCCAGAAGTGGGGCCTGGCTATCAAAAGAAAGTCTTCCCCGGATGAGGGTCCTCAACCAAAGAGGAAGACTATGAGGATTAGGCTACCGTTTCGGCCAGCCAAGCCTCTTAGATAGCAACAGCAACTGCAATTGCCATTGCCCCCAGTGCCCCAGATCGTGGCACAAACCCCGACCACCTTTCAGTGGGTACCCCAGGCCGTGTCGACACAGTCCACGGCAGTCACCCCAGCGTTCGAAGGGCAGTCTACTTCCTTTCGAGCAAAGCCTAGAGGAGCAGCCAGAGGCTCGTCTAGACGCCCCTCAAGGGGAAGGGGATTCAGGGGTGGTCGTGGTCAGGAAGGCAAGACCTCAGGACGGCAGTCCAAGTGAAACGATACCGGTAGGAGGGAGACTGATGAAATTTCGGGATCGGTGGACCTTCGATCCCTGGGCCCACAGCCTACTCAAGAATGGACTGGGCGGGAGCTGGTACAGCACTCCACCCCCCTACCTTCGGTTTTTCCAACACTCCACCCCCGTTATGGAGGAGTACGTTCAAGAACGGTTGGAGAAAAAGGGTGAAGCCCATCAATTTCTAAGGGAGGCTGTTTTGTGTTCCCAAGAAAGACTCGGAAAAGCTCAGAGTCATTCTGGACTTGTCGCCACTTAACAAGTTCATAGTGAATTGCAAATTCAAATTGCTAACACTGCAACACATAAGGACCTTACTGCCCAAGAGGGCATATTCCGTCTCTATAGACTTGTCAGACGCCTACTGGCACATTCCAATTAGCAATCGACTCTCCCCCTACCTAGGGTTCAGGCTACAACGAAGACTATACGCCTTCGGAGCCATGCCATTCGGGCTAAACATAGCCCCAAGGATTTTTACGAAGCTTGCGAGCGTAGCTCTCAAACAATTTCGCCTAAAGGGAATTCAGGTAGTAGCCTACCTGGACGACTGGTTGGTGTGGGCAGCATCCGAGACAGAATGCTTGCAAGCTTCCAGTCAAGTGATCCAGTTCCTAGAGTACCTAGGCTTCAAGATCAACAGAAAAAGTCTCGACTTTCTCCATCTCAAAAGTTCCAGTGGCTAAGATCCACTGGGACCTTTTGTCACACCGTTTCTCCACCCAGGCGAAGAAAAGGAAGGAGATAGCAGGTTCTGTCAAGAAACTTCAAGATTCCGAAAGGATATCAAGACACGAACAGGAGAGAGTACTGCGCTCTCTCCAGTTTGCTTCGGTGACAGACCCAGTGCTAAGAGCACAGCTAAAGGATGCAATCGGAGTTTGGAGAAGTTAAGCATCAAACGCGTGAAGAGATCTGAGAAGACCAGCCGCTTCGGCTAAGTACTCTTCTCAGGCCTTGGTCCCAAGCCAGACATCTAAAGAAGTCAGGTTCTTCTTCAGCCACCTCCCCCGTCGGTGACGATTCACTCAGATGCCTCGAAGGAGGGATGGAGAGGTCACTCTCATCGGAAAAAAGTCCAGGGGACTTGGTCCAGGCTATTCAAGACCTTTCTCATAAAACTTTCTAGAAGCTAGGGCAGTGCTCCTTACCTTAAAGAAAGTCTCCCCGCGTCATTCGTTCCACATAAAGTGGTAATAGACAGCGAGGTAGTTGTGAGATACTTGAATCGACAAGGATCGAGGTCACCACCTCTCAACCAGGTGATGTTGGCCGTCTTCCGATTGGCGGAAAAGAAGTGGTACCTGTCGGCAGTTCACCTTCAAGGAGTCCGCAATGTGACAGCGGATGTTCTATCCAGGTTCACACCGATAGAGCCGGAATGGTCCTTAGAAGCAGGATCATTCTCCTTCATTCTGAATCAGTCCCAGAACTGCAGATAGACCTCTTTGCGACGAAAGACAACAAGAAGTTGCCCCTGTACGTGCCCCGTACGAGGACCCCTTAGCGGAAGCAGTGGACGCGATGTCCCTCGACTGGAACAGATGGTCCAAGATTTATCTGTTCCCTCCTCACAACCTTCTGTTGAGGGTCCTCAACAAACTGAGATCCTCCAAAGGGTAGCAGCAATAGTGGCCCACAAGTGGCCGAACAGCGTGTGGTTCCTCCTGGCATTGGAACTGTAGCTGAAGTTTGTACCACTACCAGATCCAGTTCTGACCCAGCGAGTCCAGAAGTCAACTGTCTGCGCTTCATTACAGAAAACCCGGACCCTGCAGTTCATGATTTTCTCTCCCTAGCGGTGAGAAAGCGTTTCGGGATTTCGAAAGCCAGTATAGACTTCCTTGAGGAATATAAATGCAAATCTACTAGAAGGCAATATGAGTCATCTTGGAGAAAATGGGTGGCCTTTTGTCAAGGCGAAGATTCCGCAGGAGATCTTGACAGACTTCTGCTTATCTTTTTTCACCACCTCCATGGTCAAGGGTTGGCAGCGAACACGATTTCAGCGTGTAAGTCTGCTTTGACAAGACCCATTCTATATGCCTTCCAGGTCGACCTAGGTAACGATATCTTTGATAAAGTCCCGAAAGCCTGTGCTAGGCTCAGACCTTCAGCACCTCCAAAGCCCATTTCATGGTCTTTAGACAAGTTCTTCATTTCGCTTCTCTGTGAGCAATGAAGAGTGTGCGTTAAAGGATTTGACACAAAAAGTTATTTTCCTATTTTGCACTCGCGTCCGGGGCCAGGGTTAGTGAGATTGTAGCCTCTCGAGAGAGGCAGGTCGTGTTCAGTTCCTGGATGGGGAAGAACTGAACCTGTTTCCGGATCCTACGATTCTCGCCAAGAATGAGTTACCCACCAACAGGTGGGGTCCCTGGAGAATCTGCCCTCTGAAAGAAGATGCATCTCTATGTCCAGTAGAATGCCTAAAGGTCTATCTTCATAGAACTTCAGACTTCAAGGGTGGTCAACTATTCAGGGGAGAAACATCAGGCTCAAATTTATCTCTGAATCAACTCACATAT
>NC_090736.1:29034631-29045612 GCF_036898095.1 Palaemon carinicauda
ACATGGAAACTAAAGCTTTGTTATGTCCGTTGCAGGATGAAATGAAAAATGTAAAGGCTTTTAATTGCTCCTGCATTATTAGTGTTTTTTTTCACAATTAATTATTTTTGTAGGTTCACTTTAGCATTAACAAAGTACCATTGGGTTGTTCGAAACTATTTTGTTTCTGCTTGGAAAGAATGAATGAATCCGTTTGGGATGTGTTACTTTACTATTAGTATTGGAAAAAAGAATCATTATTAATCATATTAAATTTATTGTGTTCAAGAAATAAGTCTAAGAGAAGAAGAGGCGTTTAAGTATGTCAATAGCAAAAATATTATAAAATTAAACGGTAAAAGGTTGCTCCAATGATTAGCAATTCATAGCTGTAGTAGGGAACATGATATCGAATTATTTCAAAGGCAATATTAAGGTCAAAAGAGTTACACCGTTATTGGAAACACAATAGAAATCTAATGATACCAATGGTCACAGTACTTTGTATCTCATCATAAGGAGTGCATAGTGCATCAATATGGCATAAGACTTTATTACCATTAAAAGTTATTGGAATTATATAACATATTATTGATAAGGTGAAGTCCTGCTTATTTTAACAGGATACCAGAAAGGTATAAATAAATAACAGAGTATCAACAGAACTATTAAAAAAATATAGAAAATAAAGATTAACAGCCATGGGGTGGAAAATTACTCAATAGACTTCCTTGTGAAACAATGAGAAATATTAAAATGCACATTTCTTCTTCACCCAAGGTGATAACTACTGTACCGTAATTGTTTAGTGGTCATTTTCCTCTTGGTAAGGGTAGAAGAGATTCTTTAGCTATGGTAAGCAGCTCTTCTAGGAGAAGGACAATCCAAAAATCAAACCATTGTTCTCTAGTCTTGGGTAGTGTCACAGCCTCTCTACCATGGTCTTTAACTGTCTTGGATTAGTGTTCTCTTGCTTGAGGGTACATTCTAGTACGCTGTTCAATCTTATTTCTCTTTTTCTTGTTTTTATTTTTAAGTTTTTATAGTTTATGTATGAAAGATCTATATTAATGTTGTTACTACTCTTAAAATATTTGATTTTGATTGTATTTAACTTATCTTGTACTTTAACAATTTTCTTGCGTCTTTTCCTCACCGGGTTATTTTTCTCTATTGGAACACTTGGGCTTATAGGGTCTTGATTTTCCAACTAGGGTTGTAGATTAGCTTGTAATAATCTCTCTCTTACTGTTTTTGTGACGATGAACATTTCTGGACAATTTTCTCTCTCTCTCTCTCTCTCTCTCTCTCTCTCTCTCTCTCTCTCTCTCTCTCTCTCTCTCTCTCTCTCTCTCTCTCTCAACCATAGATTTTTTTCTCATTGTCTTCATGATGATGGCATAAGTAATTACACTAATTTTTCCTTCAAAGAATTGGGGTACGCTTCCAGACTCTGAAATGGAAAAATTTCAGACCATTTACTGAATGTATCAGAGGATCCATTAGCTAAAATGTTTGTTGATGGTATTATGGTACGTGCCTTTCGGAACAGATAAAATTGACCGTTTAAAAAAAAAAAAAAAAAAAAAAAAAAAAAAAAAAAAAAAAAAAAAAAAAAACTTCGGTTAAGTTTTTCTTTAAAAAATACAACCGTCCATTGATTCAGAGGTTTTCAAACAAAAACAACATACTTTAGTATTGTTATTCTTTAGAGAATGCAAACGCTAATGGATACAGAGCTTTTGAAGATCCAAAAAGAAAGGCTTAAAGATTTGTTGATATTTACAGTAGAATTTTTAACGTTTTTATGCAGCTGACACTTAGACAGATAAAAATCAAAGCTAGAATTTGCTATTTCAAATGATCATTGCTTTTGTTGTGGAGATAGATAACATGCAGTTGTTTACTGTATATATTGTTTTACTGATAAGTGATAATTGATAGAAATGTTTAAAGGGTTCTTGATTACCGTAACATATATAACAAATTGTGGTGAGATGTCAAACAGAAATTGTATATCAAAGGATTAACACAAGTTATGCAATATGAAAATAATTCACTATGGGTGATTTTTAGAGGCCCATTATTACGTCAACAAAAATAGAATCATAGATTTTATAGCATAACGTGAATTTTAATATGAAAACTAATATCTCTTATACAAGTGACTTGATACTTCTACCTTTCATATGAAAGATTCCATCGTACTTTAAGAAAAACTAATTACCGTAATTAAAATTACCCAATGATTAATTTCATATAATCCTCGACAGAAATGTAATTAGTAAATAACTATTTTAGTTGAAATAAACTATCATTCATATGAGAAGGGTATCTCTAAACATTTGCATTACATGAATTAAACCTTAGCTATCAGGATGCCAGAAAACCTCAAATCAATTAATCAATCAATCAACCATAATCATAAAAACAACTACGAAAATCATTAATTAAGCAACATTGCCTCACAGTAGCTACAGGAGATAAAGATGATAATTGGTCATCCTCTCTAAATGGCGTAATTTCTAAAAGAGAAAACAAAAGTCTCAGCGCCAGAAAAAAATAATAAAAACGAAACTGCCTATTTGGCAACTCAGCAATGTTTACCCTATGAAGGTTCCTGATATAGAAATCTCATTATAACCGATGATGTCACTTTGGGAAGCTTTGTGCTCATCTAATATTGAAGCGTATCATTATCGCATTAACTGGGCTCTAATTGGCTGTCCAGTTATGGATAATAGAAAGAATTGCTATGCTTGATTGCTAATTAAATGCCTGGTTGTGAGTAATTTGTATGTGTGCGAGGGATTTTTATGTCTGGAATCTCCTCTGTATCTAAGGCACGCAGGGAGAGAGAGAGAGAGAGAGAGAGAGAGAGAGAGAGAGAGAGAGAGAGAGAGAGAGAGAGAGAGAGATTTTTTATTGGAGAGACAGCAGTATTTTTTCAATTGCAAGGAATGCAGATGATATGAAATAAAAGCTGAGGTGAGCTGGAGAAGTATGAATGCACATTGATAGGGGAAAAAATATAATCTCTGTTCATTTTAAAAATATCGCTTAACTAAAAAATCTAAAAAGATGACACTCGTTCTAAATATACTTTCAATGAAGAACTGAACTGTTAAAAAACACAGTAATCTTAATCGGAAATTCTCCGTAAATATATACTGTTCTCAGCCGTATTTCAGTAAAATACAGGCGACCTTAATTTTACCATACTTCATTATTATATTTTAGGGTTGGTGACTGTAAAATTATTCCTTTACGTCAATATGTCTGGTTTTAAACGGTTAATTGCTGGCAACATTTATTCCAGGATTTTTAGTGTTTTTTTTTTTTTTTTTTTTTTTTTTTAACGGCAAAAGAGTGAACATTCAATGGAATGTTTATGTAAAAGCTATGCTTAAGAGGCCATTTAGAACAAGATAATAAGGTAGAAAGGTTCGAGATTCTTACTCGATAAATCCTCCACTAGTACAGCGGCATAGCAGACCAATTGTTCAAATTGGTCTAAAAGCACCAAAATTGGCACACATGTAGATTAATATATTCTAAACATTTTTGGATATGGAGGCATTCAAGATTAGCCCTTAGGAAGATATGGCGGCCATTGTTCAAAATGGCCGCCATTTAACATTAGCGTCATTACATAGACTTCATTATGTGTCGTTAGTTTGGTGCTATATGGGCCAAAATTCCCTTTTTTTACATCAGAATTAACATCAATAAATGTTTAACAGATATTTAGATGAATCTTCTCAAAAATGGCCCCCAAACTGGCCGCCATTTTGTGGAAAAAGTGGACATTTGATGAAGATTTCAATACTCAATGACATAATACCTCTAATAACCAGTACCTGATTTCAGGAACACACTTTAATTGCTCAAGTTGCTTTTTTATTTCAAATTGCTGGCAAAATTGCTAGTCAAAATAATACACAGAGTACGGGAAGTTTACAGTATGGTCAGATTGTAGTTATATAGTCGACCAAAAGCCCAGTCTCTAGGCACAGTACTTGTGTAATCCTGCAGTACATACATGTAATACAATAACGTAGATTTTGCCACACTATGTTAATTATGATTCCGAACTTTTCAAATCTGGTCACCAGAATTATGAATGTCTATAGATCATAATGTTGGTTAGAAAGTTTTCTGTCCCAATCTACTGGCATTCGCCTTCACAGAAACATAGACCAGTGCATTGCAGTGAAGCGTTCTTGCACTTGCAGCGGTTTTTGCAGCCTTTCTTACATCTGCAAGACACCAGCTCATAGCAGGCCTTGGATGCCTCAGGGAGTGTGGTCCAGAGTGGTGTGTAGAGCCCATCATCACTCCGATGCCAGCCCCAGTCTGTTGGTGGAGGGAGCACGGGCGTTGGTACCAATGCCTGGCCCCAGACATGACCACCCTGAAGGGCAGATCTCTTCACATGCTGCTCCAGAGCAGCGTAGGTTGGCGGGATGTTCTGAACAGAGTTCGTCTTTGCAAAGAGCTGCTTTCTCGCCTTGTTGACGTCCTTGCATTTGCTTGTGCGGTCATACAGGAGTATGACAAACCTCTCGATGACATGCATTGTATCCTCTTGGATGCTTGTGGGTGCATTTGCCAGACTCAGCAGGGCATCAGTGAGTTCTGGCAGCGTGTTCCATGTTGCCCAGGCAGATTTCTTCCCATGTCCGACGAAGGCTGACACAGTATCACACCCTGTGATGGCATGAAACATTGGAAGAGCACATGCCTTCTCTGGACCAAGGGAGGAAGCTATTTCATGGGCTGCAATGTAGCGGTAGTTCTTGCCTGTCCCAAAGGCTACCCAGAGTTCGTCTCCAGCTGGTAGTTTCTGGACTACCATCACTGCTAGGACCACGACGTCACTGTCTACTGTTCGAACCTGTATCTGGTGGTGACCATGTTGTGCAGCATGTGCTACATGTAGCATCATGCGGGTGTCTGCCTCTTCTTGGTTGCATGGTGCGAGTGAGTTGACATCCTCTTGCTGTGGAACACAGATCACCTGCTCCCCATCAGTGACGACCAGTTCCTTGCCTTCTTCTTGAAAGGACTCTGCAAGCATGGTGGAGAGGTAGCTGAAGAGCTCCACTTTGTTGCTATCAACTCGCAGGAAACTTTGCCAATTTCCTGGTATGACTGCTGAGTCGACAACACGCCGACGTACTCCCTTTCCACGCTGTTCTCTGGTTGATGCCTTCAGGGAATCTGCTCTGTAGCTGTCCCACACAAGGTCAAGACGTGATACATGTTGGAAACGTTGTACAACGTATGGGATGAACACTTGCTGTGCATATTCCTCGAACGTGTTGGCAGTACCCGGCTTCAACATCTGTACGATTACTGCTCCATCGAGGACAACAGCAGTGACAGTAGGAGCTTCAAACTGAGGCTCAGCATGGCCTTCAAGGCACACCAGCAAGTCACTCTTGCTCCCTAGGTACAGTCTCCCTCCGTCAGATAAAGCTGGAGGGCATTGCTGATTTTCATGCCTGAAGAACTCTTCTAGATTCCCATCACGGGTCTGGCAGCCGATATATAATCGTGCGAAGAGCGCAACATCATTCTTCAGAGATTTGACCTGTTCTTTTCCTTTGGGTATATTGGGTCCTCTCTTGGTCGCAAACAGTGGTAGCTTGTTCCGGTGGATTGCCACCTCAATGGACTTGGTTCTGTCCACGATGCATTCCTTTGAGAATGCTTCAAACTGGTCTTGGCCAATCTGCTTGGCGTTACGGACTGTTTCTATGACTGCAGGGTCTGCGATCTCCTTTGTGTCGAGCACCAGCAAGTCCTGACTGTCCTCCTCGAAAGGGTTGCCCAGCTCTTCAATGACGGCCACGAGTGAGCGCACATCTCTGGCAAAAGTGTTCTGCACACTTGGTGTCTCTTCGTGGTGACGTGTCTCCTCTTGATCGTGTGGATGCAGATTGAAGTCGTCAAATTCCACAATCACTCTAGCAACCTCCGGTCCGGCAACCATCCAGCGCCTCAGTGCAGTTGGATTGTCTGTGAGGCCGATGGCTCCTCCATCACCCTTGACATACGCGTTGTTCTGCTCATGTCCTTGGTCAAGAGGGATTGCTGAAAAGATCCTCTTGGTCTTCTGGACTGTGAAGTGTCCCTTGCTAAACTCTGTGAAGACGTCTGGATGTTTGTTTGCCAGTTCTGCCATGTCCCGTAGATGCACTGGTATCCATCGGGCATAGTTCGTGTGGTCTAGTGCGAAGAACCACGGAGCCAGTTCTGTCAGAGCATCCACGTACATGCTAAAATTGGCTTCTCTCAGAGATCGCACATAGATCAGAGTGGACAGCTCCAGTGCCAAGACTGTTGACCAGTACTGAAACTGCGGATAACTCTGTTCTCTCTGACTGCACCAGTCTTCGAAGCTTTCAGGGTGCTCATCATCTTCTGTATTGGTGGTGCTGTACTTGTCATAGGCACGCCGTTGGAGATCATACAACGCAGCCGCTGTGACTTGGTGTGCTCTTCTGGTGCGTGTGACGTGAGCTGCTCGAAGAAATGAGTCTGCTATTCCTTCAGTTGTGATCTCTGCTTGTACCAGTGCTTGGGTCCACCCACTTCCCTGCAACCAGTTACCCAGGGTCTTCAGTGCCGTCATCTCAATATGCAACCCCCCAAACATCACCACCAGTTGGTCTTCTCCATATGTGTTTGGCCACTTCCACTGGATCTGTTTTGCTAGAGTGAATAGTGGCTGGTCGCAAGTCAGAACTGGAGTTTGGCCTGGGTTGAGATGTTTAACTGCACTCCTGACTACATCAATAGAGTGTCTGATCATTGCCACAGTGTGAGCACTCTCCTGGAACAAGGGAAGCAGGGACGTTGGTATGATGACTGGTTGCTTTGGATCTTGGTGCCTTGCATGGTATGCAGCCCATGATGTGTTTTCACAGGCCTCAACATCATCTTTGAGAACACTTCTCGTGTTCTCCAGCCACATATACTCATCTTCTATGTGCTGCTCACAGTTGTGGCGTCTAAGAGAGGTCACAGAAGTAGCTGGGATCATTTGCCCTTTGACAGAAGAAGCAACAGGACGTACATCCGTGTAATATTCTGGTAGAGGCTCAACCGTCTTTGATCCAGTATCACGCCCAGTGAGAGCAATGCTACGATCCACTCCCTCATCTGCACACGTTGGGTGTTGAAAAAGCGAGATTCCTGTTCCATGGAATGAATTCTTGGCTGTGGTGGCACTTGGGTTATGGTCAATGTTGTCCACAGCCGCAGTTGTGAACACATTGCTACGCAGGGTAGGCGGGCAGACCACTTCCTCTATGCGGTACAGCTGACACACGCTGTTTCCCATCTGGGGAAAAAGACGTAGGACTCTGTCATATGAGATGCTTAGGCCCAGAGAGAAGAGCTTGTCCACAAGTCCTCTCTTGCGTGTTTCAGCATACAGCATCAGCCCAACATAGGTTGGAAGAGGAGTTTCTTGAGACGTACTGTGTCTGACAGCTGGAGGCTCCTGTGTCTTGGTTGCTCCCTGCTTCCGACTTTGCTTGACACTGTTGAACTTGAGAAGCTGCGCAATGGAAAGAGCTGCTTGTGTTGAAGAGGAATGGCTTTGATTCTTGATGGTGGGGCCATCCAGCACCATATTTACCATTGCAACTAGTACGTTTGGCACAGAGTCCTCCTGACAGCCGCCCGGGAATGATCCACGGAATTGGTAAGTGTCTTCAAACATATATCGACGAACTATCTGTGCAGCACGCGCAAGGTGAACTGCCTCAGTGTCACAGTCTTGCTCGCAGGCTTTGCCTAGCGCTTCACCAATGTCTTCATCAAACGCTAGTAAAACATCTCGGCCTTTGCTGTGGGATCTCAGGCCTGGTATCTGGGCTAACAGGCGCTCTTTCAGCCTTGTGCTATTAACTTTCTGGCACAAAACAACCCCGAGCTGTTCCATTCTTGTTGTGTATAGCTTTACAAGTTCTGCGAGTCTGAAGACTGGGGTGGTGCCCTCTTCTAGGTGGGTTTCCTTGATATACAGGACCAGTTCAGCCAGTACGATTCTTGACATTACACCTTCATGGTCAGTTTTCTGCTCGGCTTCTACAGTGGTCTTTGCACGATAGTAAAGAGCCAACAAACACTTGGAATGGTACTTGGCCTCCAGAGCCACCATATCACCCATGCTGTGCCTGGCTATGAGTTCATTGTCCCCAACTTGCGCTGCACACTTCCGTACGCGTGTGTCCACCTGGAAGGTTGTTACTTCATGTAGGGTCTCTGTGCCAGACTTTCCACAGAAAAAGCAGGAGGTGCCGCTGGTAGTGGCTTCTGAAGAGTGTGTTCTGGCGCGCTTGGCCTGGACATTGTCAGTACTATCAAATGCTGAGCTGCTTGCGATGCGTCTCTTCTCTGCTCTTCGTAGCATTGTGTTATTGTATTTGAGCATACATGTTTTATGCCACTTGGCCTGGTGGGCAACCATTGTCGCCTTAACACCTTGTCCTTCATCTAGTCTCTGTAACTGAACAGTTCTTGGCAGTTCTCCGAGTTCATCAAATTTGACCAAGTTTGCAGCCATTGTCGTGTATCCACTCCCAGGGTCTCGGCGTTTAGACAGTACTGGGCAGACAAGTGACTCTGTTGTCTCCTCTTGACATACAAGACACAGCTTCCAGTTTGTCTCAGGAGGTGTTGTGGGAGTACGTTGCTCAAAAGTATCGACCAGTTGGAACTTCTTTGCCATGGCTGCAGTCTGGAACAACGCGTCTCTGATGTCAGGTGGTGCTGCTGCTGCCTCACCTGCAAAGACACAAAACACCACCATGTTACCACAAGTTACTACTACAAGCACCATGACTATCAACACTATACTATTACTGCAGCCGCCGTCAATGCCACCAACGCTGCCGCTGCAAAGTAAAATTAATTTTCTTGTGAAATGGTAGCCAAATTATTTGGTAAGCACAGAAGTATGTGTAATTGTACAATACTTATCACCTCTAGCACACTTATCACCTTTAGCATCCACAAAAAGACAAATTATGGTACATATTCAATGACGCTAACGGTAAATAGCGGCCATTTTGAAAAATGGCCGCCAAATGTGCTACGGGGAGAATCTTGAATGCCTCCATATCCAAAATTGTTCAGAATGTATTAATCCACATGTGTGCCAATTTTGGTGCTTTTAGAACAATTTGAACAATTGGTTTCATATTTCTTACTATGCCGCTGGGCTACACACCTAATAGCAACGAGATAATGTTATTGAATATTTTAGAGAAAGCAAACGAGATTACTTTGGTGCCTGATAAGAGAAGAGAGTAATCTCCTTAAGAGAAAAATAGACAGAGGGGAAGTTTTAAGAGGCAAATGAAATTGAGTTTACGAAGAGATGATCTAAATTGGGAAAGCTATGAATGATGGCGGGGAAGAGGAAGAAGAGAGTCTCTTTGGTGAAGAGGGTTTCCTTTTCGAAGAGACAGTGAATAGACAAAATAAACAACCCTATGATAATAATAATAATAATAATAATAATAATAATAATAATAATAATAATAATAATAATAATCTTTACCTACGACTGTCCAGAGAGCATTAAATTGGATCCATCTCTCTGGCCACGGCTCATTTTGTCTTTGATTACAAATACACAGAATATTCTGGCCTATTCTTTGCACATTATTCTATGTTCTCAAACACCTGAACAACACTGAAACTATCAAACAATTGTTCTTTGCTAAGGGGTTAACTACTGTAATGTAATTGTTCAGTGGCTACTTTCTTCTTGGCAAGTGTAGAAGAAACTCTGTAGCTACGGTAAGCAGCTCTTCTAGGAGAAGGACACTCCAAAATCAAACCATTGTTCTCTAGTCTTAGGTAGGACAGCAGCCTCTCTCTCTCTCTCTCTTGGATTAGAGTTTTCTGGCTTGAGGGTACTCTTAATCTAATTTCTCTTTCTGTTAATTTTTTTAAGTTTTTGTAGTTTACGTATGAAAGATCTAATTTAATGTTGTTACTGTTCTTAAAATATTTGATTTTGATTGTATTTTTCTTATCTTATACTTTATTCATTTCCTTGTGTATTTTCCTCACTGGGATATTTTTCTCTGTTGGAGCACTTGGGCTTATAACATCTGGTTTTTCCAACTAGGGTTGTAGCTTAGCTTCTAATGATAATACTCTACTGATAATAAAATTCTCCAAATCAAAATAGTCTATATAGCACTGTGATTAATGAACAACAAAAGTAGGGCGAGTCTGGTGAATCGGTCAGATCAATGCCAACGAACTGCTATTGCAGGAGAAATCTGTATTACACATATCTTACTCAAAAGATGAATTCGTACACACTTATACTACCGTATACTTCTCTCTCTCTCTCTCTCTCTCTCTCTCTCTCTCTCTCTCTCTCTCTCTCTCTCTCTCGTGCACGCGCGCGCGCCTTAGATACAGAGGAGATTCCAGATATAAAAATCCCTCGCACATATACAAATTACTCACAACCAAGCATTTAATTAGCAATCAAGCATAGGAGTGCTTTATATTATCCATAACTGGACAGCCAATTACAAGCCCAGTTATTGCAATAATGATACGCTTCAATATTAGATGAGCAAAAAGCTTCTCAAAGGGACATCATCGGTTATAATGAGATTTCTATCACAGTAACCTTCATAGGGTAAACATTGCTGAGTTGCCAAATAGGCAGTTTCGTTTTTATTATTTTTTTCTGGTGCTGAGACTTTTGATTTTTAAAAAATTATGCCATTTAAAGATGATTAGAAATTATCTTCATTTTCTCGTCTAGGTACGGTGATGCAATGTTGCTTAATCAATGTTATTCTTAGCTATATTTATAATTATTGCTATGGTGTGTCATGTAAGGCAAGTGTTTCGAGATACCCTTCCCAAATGAATGATAGTTTATTTCAAGTTGAATAATTATTTACAAATTACAATTTTGGCGAGGATTATATGAAATTAATCATTTGGGTAA